>NC_080639.1:21733043-22035158 GCF_027579445.1 Ammospiza nelsoni
TGATTTGCATGGAAGAAGGGACAAGCATGACTAACAGATTCATTCGCCTTACTGTGTCGTCATGCAAATCAATGACAAAACTCATTTCTTTATTGTTCTTGGCTCGGTTTGTATTATTATGGTTTTGTAACAGTTGATATGCAGTCTCTGTGATTACTCTGAATTATACAAGATGGTTAGCAAAGGATTCAGAATTACCTACAACTAAATCCAGTAATGAGTATCTTCTACACTCTCACATTCATTTCAGTTTTTTAAAAATGCCATTATCAAGAGTGAGTGTATTCTGAAGTGCTACCATTTTCATCTATCCAAAGACAAGGACTGAGCAGATGTTTTGTGGCTGAGAACCTTCCATGTCTCTTAGGCAGGAAACACTCTTGTGTGTACATTAATGAGAAGAAATGAAAGCAGACTAGAAAGATTGCTAACGAGCAGCTGGTTTAGCTAGAGCTATGCATATTTTTTCCCCTGGCGATACCACTGATGATGTCACAATGCTCATGTAGGAAGACATAAACAAAAGGCAGGCATTTTTGCTGCAGTGGCACTAGGAGAAAAAAGAAAACTCAAATGTTTGACAGATGGAAAGAACAAAAATTGGTCAGGAAAAGAGTACTATTGTCACATTTTTCTCTGTATGTTGTTATATACTATGGAACAGTCCTCAAATCCTGAAAGGTGGTTGGAGGAAAACATGTTCAAGGACATGATACAGTTAAACCAGTTAGCAGCAAAGAGTTGTTTCTGCAGGAGACAATAGCAGCAAGCAGTCTCCATGCTGAGAGGCACCCTCGGTTAATCACTTCTTCAAGGTTGGTGGGGGGAGGGAGGGAAGCTTCAATCCTCCATAGTGGAATTTTGAATTTCCTAAATATAACTTGACATTTTTAGGTAGCTAAATTATATTCCATCCCATCCCGTCATCTCTTCTCACAGAGTTACTAAATAGAAGGAAGTCTTTGTCAGAGCCTCATTGCTGAATTTCTGCCCAGACATACTATTGAGGAAGGGCATTTCTGCCACCACAAAAGGGATTATAGATCACCCAAGAGATTCACAGGAGCCAAAACCTAGGCCTCCCTTGTCACTCCACAGAAGGAAGAGGTTCAAATGAGACAATACTTCCTGATACCACTCCTGTAACAGCCAGGATTTCTTCAGGAGAATCCAAATTCACCTCCCCTTGAAACAACAGTGGGAGAATACAAATGCTTAGCAGTCTCTTCCACTCAGGGTCTCCCATGGCAGTCAAGGTAAGCAAGGGCTCTCTTTTCTTAAATAAAAGGTTCTTTGTGAATCCAAATGGAAACAAATCAAGAACCTTCTGACAATCTGTAAATATGGGTAAACTGTCAGATCCCACATCTACTTTGTAAGAAAATTAACAGGAACATTCTTATGCTATCTCATTTCACAGAAGCTACAGTAAAAGTGAACTGGTTAAGGAAATTTGGACTCTGAGTAATCACCATCATTAATAAGTAATGATTTTGTAAATCTTGGTTTATTCTACTCTATATGCATTTAGACTTGAGTACTTTTATAAAGGTTATATGCAATGAAATACGTATCTTGGACAGAATTTAAAAACAAATAAAAAACCCCAAACAAAAACCCAAAGACCCAAAATAACCCAAAATGAGCCATGTATCACAAACCAGACTAAGTCCATGATTTGAACTTCAAATTATTTCCACCTAATACAACTTCATTGGGTATCAAACTTAATCAGCTGTTCAGTATCCTGTATTATGGTTGGATGAATCACATAAGAATCAAACTTTTGGGAAGAGCACTGCTCAATTTCATGAAACAAAAAAGGGACAACTTGCACCACTCAGTGCCTTGTTATTCTAAAGGTTGGAATCCTGTACCTTGCAATAAAATGCAAGAGGTCTGGTTTCTTCAAGTACCCCAGAAATGTACTAAGTTCCATACCAGTTAAGTAAACAGGGGGTTATGCTGAAACTTTTACAGTCTTCTAGTGACAAAAAATATTTGAAGTCCAGGATTTAGAAAATGTATTCAGTGGACCATGCATGCTCTACTCCAGCTCTTACAAACAACATGGTTCATATGCCATGGCTTGTAATTTATGAGCTACAGCAGCAACAACAGCAGGTCTAAATGCCTCAGCACTGGCTTTCAGGCATGGAAATAGATGATTTGTGGTGGCTTCTTTGGTAAGATCTATAAACCTTGCCCATGCAAACTCCTCTAAATTGAATTCGGGATAAGGCATAGCTGAAAACTTCCCATGGAATTATGCCATTGCAGAAGTTCTACAGACTAAAAATGCTCACCTAAGGGAAAATAGTGTAATATTAATTAATGTAAAGCTACAGTCACTAACACTTGGGTAGGATAAGCTAAAGTATAAATTCTACATATTTCTTTCTAGACCAAATGTAATTTAATCAAATAAATTTCCTGTCCCTGGCCCCAAATGTCTAGCTTTCTCTAGATCAGTCACAGCTAAACAATCTTCAAGCAGTGTCACATTGACTGTTCATTTCCAAATACTAGGGCTTGACAGATTTCCATAGCCTGACATGACAGGAGGAATGACATTCTTTGGGTTCCTGAACTGCATAAATATGAAAATATTACTCATTCATAAATGGCATTCTCAACAAAGAAATACAACCATGTTTTGAAATAAGAGTCTAGTTAGTGAAATGAATGGAAATAGACAAAATCTATTTGAAAGGTGATATCCTCAGATCAACAGACAGGATGGAGAAAGCAGCTTACAAGTGAGGGGCAGGCCTGTGAGCAGCTGGTCTGATTTCTGCCACTCTAGCAATCCATCACCAAACTCCATACAGTGACTCCTGGCACCTCAGTGTAAGGCTACCATTGCTGTCCTTCACTCCTGCTTCTGGCACCCTTACCCTGCCATGCCAATTTAAAGGACACTATCTATAGTTTGCTTTTTTTCTGACTCTTAATATCTGCTTGACCAGAGGTAGCCTTTTAAATCATGGGGTAAAAAACTGGCACAGAGTAAAAATTAATTCCCTTTACACATACTGTGGCATATAGCACAGCATATCCCTTCCCAATGATTTTTAGCACAAGTCCTGAAAACCCTATTTTTAATTATACATTCTTGCTACATCTTACATAAGATACATTTTTCCAAGATAAAATTAACCTCTTCTAGGCTGATATCCCAGAGGAGAGCACACTTCCTTTCAGAAAACAGTGCTGAAAAATACTATGCTTTAGAAGAGTTACTGTACACAAACAAAAATATTCCTCTGCAATAAACAGAGTTTCTTTTTCTTTTCATAATCATTCTCAAAACTGATAGTTAGCTATCAAAATCAAAGAAATGCTAACTTTGGCAGGAAAACTACTGTAATGAGAGGTGTATAGCCAAGTAGCAAAAGAATCTCTTGACTGCTGTTTCTTTAGATGATGTGAATATTCAAAGCAAATAATAATGTAATGCTTGGTGCGGCCATCGTTCCAAATGAAGTAAGTTCTATTTGAAAGAGCAAAGTGGTCATTCTCTCAGAAAAAAGAAAAAAAAAGAGAGAAGACAGCAGATACTTGAAAAGAAATTGCCTGTGCTGTCTGGTATGGCTTCATAAGCTAGCTTTTCTCCATCCAGTTTCCATGACACCTCAGACATTCCAACACGATCCATGTTAGGGAGTAATTCAGAACTGCACAGTACACTTGATGTGGTTAGAAATTGTAAGACATGAGCAGAATAAACAAAGGTGCCTTTTGGTTTATAATTAACTGAAATACTTCTTACTCCATCCCTTTTCCTTGCTTGGTCACTAAGCACACCTTTTCTCATAGCATCATTTTCCAACTCAAAAATTTCACTTGGCTGTTGACCAAAAAAAGTTTCAAATAAAATAAATTAGGAGACATTTGAAGAAAGCATGATAGCTAGTATTTTCTGTCTGCATCTGTTTGGTTCTTCAAGTTCCATTTTATGTACCATAGTGAACCAAAAAGAAGTTTACTGAGTCAATGCAGTTGGAACAGGAAAAAAATCCAGATGGAAGCAGACTGTCTTTCCTTCCTGGACTAGTCATCTACAGACCTTCCCAAAGCACCACTGTTGCTAAACCAGAAACAGTTCCTCATTCCTTGTTTTCTCAGCTTCCACAGTGAAGCAGAAAGCACTTTAGTTTTTGTTTTCCACAGAAAGATGTATTTTTTATTGCTACAATCTTCAAATTTGTTCCCATCTATCATAAAAACAAGTATTTTGAGTGGAGACAGATGTGAAAATACACCAGAAACACAGACATATCTAAGCAGCAATGTAAAGAGGTTGTTGCATTTCACAGCAGTTAGTTTATGAAGCATTCCAACTTAAAGCACAAGACATTTTCAACTTAGAATAAAATACATAATGCTACATAGTGGACTTTCAATCTTTTCAATAGACAGGAAGATATCTAAAGTCTAAAATAAAATGTGCCTGCCTAGAATTGCTGAACATCAGCTTAGGATCTCATTCCACAGGAAGCGAATCTGCTACCAACACTTCTTCCCACCTTTGTACATCCCACATACAACACAATCATTTAAAGCTTGAAAAAACACTGCATTCTGAGTTGTAAGGTACTTTTTGCTGTTTCAAATAACCTTTAAAGAATAGAAGCTGATTCTACTTTAATAATTCTGTCCATTTCCATTTGGCCAGCATTGATTTCTTGTGTATGCAGGACAGCCTGAAAATAATTTTTATTTACTTCTTTGTTAGTCTACCAGCATCAGTGATAACATCAGCAAAGCAATGAGAACTTTATTGCTTACGCTGAGTTTTCTCTACCAGCACAACACAACACAATTCCTGTCCAGACCCACCTCCCCCAAATATTCCATGGCAGCAGCCTACATTAATAAAGTAAAAGTCTTTTGCAGGTAATTTCCCTTCTCCTACCCTAAAAACATGATTTGACTTGCCCTAACATTACTGTTGAAGAAATTAAATGAAAGATTTTTTCATATGCTTTAGCATCCAAAACAATTTTCCTAGCATATATATATATATATAATTTCCATCAAGTTAAAAGCTGAACTGCTGTACTTTTACAGCAATGTTTTTACTATGCCATTGCAACATTCTAAAGATTCAGAAAGTACATGAGCCAGCAGTATGCTTTCACAGCCCAGAAATCCAAGTGCACCCAAAGAGGGGTGGCCAGCAGGTCAAAGAGGTGATTCTGCTCCCCCACTGTCGGAAGAGTCCATCTGTGGAACTGAGGCCAGCTCTGGGTCCTCAGCACAGGAAAGACACAGACCTGTTAGGGCAGTCCTGAGAAGAGCCACAAAGATAATCAGAGGGCTGGAGGATATCTCCTGTGAGGACAGGCTGAGGGAGCTGGGGCTGTTCAGCCTGGAGATGAGATGACTTCAGGAAGATCTCATTGTGGCCATCCAGTACTTAAAAGGGGCTTTTGAAAAAGAGAGAGGGTCATTTTTCACATGATTGGATAGTGACAAGGCAAGGGGGACTGTTTTAAACTAGAACAGGGGAGATTTAGATTAGACATTAGGGAGAAATTCTTTAGTCAGAGGGTAGTGAGGCACTAGAACAGGCTGCCCAGAGAACTTGTGGATGTCCCCACCTTGGAAGTGTTCAAGGTCAGGCTGGATAGGGCTTTGAGCAATCTAAGTGGGTAACATCCCTGTCCATGGCAGAGGGCTTTGAATTAGATGATCTTTAAGGTCCCTTCCAACTCTTACTATGAAAATAAGCCAGTCCAATTCAGAAATATGCTTTCTAAGGAACACTGACTGGCATTTCTTTCATATAGGAAGAAGATGGATAGCAATATTTAAATATCCACATTCATATTAGCAAATCAGTAACAGCTCCAGGATGCTCTCGTATAACTTCAGAGACCAAAATGGACTGATTTTTAAATTGATAACACTGTTTTCAGCTGATGTTCAAAGTTCAAAACACTGTGCTTTTGGTCTCATTTTCCAAGAGCTTAAAGGGTTAAGTGTAGTAGCTACATGCCCTGAGATTGTGCAAGGATCAACATTTCTGCAACATGATCAAGTTTGGAAGTTCTTTTGTAGAAGCAGTTATGGAGTGACTGTTTTATCTAAGACTTCTACCTAAACGGGAAGAGAACCAAATAATGACTTTAATTAGAGCATTTTTATAGCTCAGATATCTTTCAAGATTTCAGCATTTCAGATACCATCATGATTTTTTTTTTTAATTAAACTGCTTGAAACCTATCAGCTGGAGAACTTAATGTTTCAGTTAGATTTTTTGTTCACAATATTAAGTAGACACACTTATCACCCTGACAGCAGTACAATACCCAAGGGTTGAGGATGTCAGACTACAGTCCCTAAAGACTGCAGCCTCTTGTGTTGGTGCACTTGCAGAGGAGGAATTTTTTTCCCCCTTTTAAAATCATTATTCAACATATTTTCCTGTGAACATCTTAAAAAATAAATTAGACTTTCAACCAGGATTACATTCAAATACTTTGCATTAGGATCATCAATTTATGGCACAGACAAAACCGCAGGGATGGCTGATATCACCTGATACAAAGTTGCATCATCTGACAGTTTCCTGTGTTGCAGAAAAGAAGCAATTACCAACTCAGTGTGTTTTTTGGCATCCCTGCAATGATTGTGACTTCTCAAAAGGATTAATTCTTTTGGCCTAACATCTTTAGGCACTGAGGATAATATTGTTTCCATCATAATATTTTCCCTTTCAGGAACATGAGGACCATGTTTATTTCTGCTATATTAAGTTGAGATAATACTAGACTTGTCAGATATTTAAAAATAGTGTAGTCAGTGTGTCTGTTTTGACCTTCCAGGTCACAGCAAAGGTGCAAGCTGACAGCACCAGCTGTCATTTACTGTTAACAGCCTTCTACCACATCAACAGCTCCAAGCTCATAGGGGAGCTCACTAGCTTTGTGACTGAAGAGCAGGAAGGCAAGATCCTTGGCTCTCTCTTTCCATCTTCTGGGGTGGACAGATTTCAGTGACACTAACACTGTTCTAGCTGCCAGCCTGGAATTGCTCTCCTGCCCTATGTCCACTTACATAGGCTCTAGGATACAGGATTGCAAATGCAGACTTCAGTCATTTAAGGTTTCAAGAAATACAAAGCTTTGCCGTGCCAAATGTTCTACTTTTTCAGATCAAAAGATATTCTCACTGCCCTGGATGTCTTGGATTGAGAGACAGGAGTGGCCCATTTACATTCAGGAGACATATTCTGAGTCATTTACAATGGCAATGAGTTCATAACTGTGCAGTGTGTATCCTGCAGTTTTTCTTATTATCTCCAGCACTGTGAGAATTCCTGAAAAGCTGTCACATTTAGCTTGCTACATACTTACAACAGCAAATTGGTACATGCTCTGTGCTGATCTTCCTACTCTTTTCTGTAGTTGCAAAATTGCAAACAACTCAAAAATTGCTTTATGATGATAATCACACAGGAACAGACCCAGATCAGCAACTGCCAGCCTTGTCGTGACATTCAGTGTGCCAAGCAATGACACAGGCAGTTTGTGGAGAACAGCAGTATCTTGAAGCAGACAAACTGAGATAAGTAGGAAAACCAAACCCTTTGAGGACATGAGAAAGGGGTCAGAGACACAAAAGCCTGCCTACTTTACTAGCTGTAAAAGCTAATCTAATTAAAAAATGCTAATTTCCCCACAAACCTCGCCTGATGCCTTAAATTAGTATACCACAATAATGACAGCATTTACAGCCTTAAAAGCTATATATAACCTGATATATAATCTTAGAAGCTAAGTATCTTAAATGTCAAGCAGGAAGCAGCACAGGATTCAAAGACATTGCAGAGAAAACAAAGAGCTACCACTTGTCATCTTGTAACAGTTATTTTTGCATGACAACTGACAATTTTATACACATAATGACTAGGGCAAGTTTTAAAAGAGATTTTTAAAAACAATAAATACATTTGCAGGAACTGCTCCAAAACATTTGAAACAGCATGGGATTCAAAAATTTTTAAAGTTACCAATATTAGTGAACCCTGACTGGTAAGTGGACAGGAAAAGACCAAAAACTTGCCTCTGTTTCAAGAGGCAGAGATAAAGAAGGCACATTTATGACACTAAAAAGTGATGCTAATGGGAATACAAATAGATGCATCAGCAAGTCAAAGTAACATCACTTTTAAAGAAATACTGAGATAAAGCAATACAGCAAGAATGCATTTTTTTTTAAGGTCAGGATTTTGTGATCTTGAGATGGAAATTGCAAAAAAGTTTGCATATGATTTTTCTCTTGCTTCACAGCTGAGTTCAGTCAACTGTGTTGGAGGAGAGACAAAGTACTTACTGGAAAACAATCTTACAGTAAAAATCTGAGAAGGATACATATGTTGTTAGCACAGACATTATACATAAGCTTTTTCTTTTTTTTAGATTAACCAGAAAAAGTACAGATGGGAATGAAAAGGCCACTAAAAATATAATTTTATAGAAAGTTGTAAGATATGGAAGGAACAAAGTGACTTTTCAAAAATAAACTGAATTAAAAGAAAAGAATAAAAGAAGCAAGAGTGGGAAAAAGCACAGGCAAACCAACATTTCAGAAGATGATATATAGTAAATTCTTGAAGATGAACTGTGAAATATGAGGCCAAAATGTTTATTTTACAATCTAAGAAATATATTTTTATCTAATAAATATGTGCTAAAAATAAGGTAAAGTAAATGAATGACAGAGAAAAATTAATTGAATGAGAATACCAGAAATACCACACTGTAGCACTGATGGCCAATTTATGCTAGGAACATTACTCTATCCATTAAAAAAGAAAAAGCAATAAAAAGGAATTCCCTTCTATCCCAATCCTCCAGCAAACGCAGCGTCAAAATTCACAAAGTGCACTGAGCAAGAAGTGCAGGATTTAAAAGATTTCACTCTGCTACAAAAAAAGCAGAGAATTTGGTGAAAATATACCAGTGACCTCAGACTACTGTCAATGGGTGTGGGAAATACCAAAACTCAAACACTAGACAAGCTGACAGCTGAGTCAAATACAACCTGAAGCAGAAATTAAAATTCCTGCCTGTCTGCACATCCATTGTTCTGTTTCACGCATACAAATAAGGTGAATCTGCCAGTGATATCCAACACTATGGTCTCTAGCCAACACCCAGTCCAAAACCCAGTCACCAGCCTAAGTCAAATCTTCAGAAAATAAATCCAAAAGCTGAGATGCCCACATAATAAATGTCAAATATAATGCAGAGGAATTTTTACTAGACAATTGGTAACCAATGAGGACTCTCAAGCCATAGCCAGGCTGCATACAATTGAGCAGTACAAAAAAAAAACTGGTAACAAACAGGATGCCAAACACTTATTAAACACTACACTACTCTTATTTTCAGTATACAGGTGTTATTAATACTTTAACTAATGGTTGTATTTCAGACCTTTTCTCTGGATTGCAAAAAGAAGAACCTGCTGAGCTGCTAGTGTTGGACTAGCAGTAGAGATGTGAAATCAGTTTGCATGACCAGTTGTATCCGGAAATCCATTTATAACGAGGATTTCTGTGGCACTTTGAGCAGTTTAACTGTTCCATACCTAGTGTCTCCATTTGAAAAATTAAATAACATTTTTAAAAAATTAATCTAGTATCTTATTGTTACCCATCCCTTAAGTGTGCTTTTAGTGGTTACAAGTAAAGGGTTTGCTTCAAGACCACCAGTTAGAGAGAACCTGTTTCATTAAACAAGTCAAAACAATTACAGAAAGAAAGTATTTTGCACTTTCAGCAATAATAGGTGGGGGGGGAAGGAAAATTTTAGTGTCAAGTCTGGAAATAAAAGTCTGATGTGAACTTCAGGATTCTATCTCTAAGTTAGATCAGTAAGTGGATGGGAAAGTACTGTTTCTTCTGATACAGGGTGATATCCTGACACTTGAATTTAAAAGACAAAATAAATTCCCCACATGGGAAAAATTTAAAGCATCTAGCAGTATTTTAGTACATATGAAGCAGTTAAAAGCCATTTATTTCTCCTCTCAAAGATAATCCCCGCTAATTGCTCTAGTTGTGGAAATACATTTTGTGGGAAAGGATAATGAAGCCTACTTGTCAAATTGCTCATGTCATTATTTCACTGCAGATTGCAAATACTATAGCCAGACCCATTCCCAGCATGCTGAATATCAGCCTACAGAAAAGGACCCTTGCATAAGCCACTCTGACCTTTCTTGCTAGTTTCTTCTGACCTTGCTGACCTCATTAGACTGGTATAAAGAAAATAAAGGAGCTGTTGGGTACTCTTGATGGATTAGAAATAACAAGAATGTGTCTAGGACTTACTTAAGTACTAAACCAGACCACTGAATTATAATGCTTTTCAAACAATCAAAAGGATAATAGGGATAGTGATGAAGAAATAGAGGTAGAAAGAAAGAGATTCTTAAAATATTGTGAATAGTATGCTTTTTGGAAATTGGTCATCAGCATCCTTAACTACTTATTCTGCTGCCATTTCACATGGTTGATTTTTTAAGGCCCCATTTGAGTGAGAACAAATATTAGAAACCAATGGTCCCAGCACAATCATTTTGATTAAGCATGAATCCAACTTAAGCACCTTGCTGAAAGAGGGCTTTAATCTCCTCTGGTCAGATGTATTTAATGAATTCTTCAAATTCCCAAAGGAAGGAAACTCTAGAGGATAGAATGCAAGTCTCTGAATTCCCTCTGTCGCATTTCAAACACTACATCAAACTATCAACAAAATCTGTGTCTTACCAGACAAAAGGGTGGAGATACTATCAAAGTGTTTATTCTTTACATAATACATACCTTCTCCAGTGGAATTACTTTGGGTTTTTAAACTGTCTCCCAGCCCTGAAATGGACAAGTCATGCATTTCTATAGCTTACATCATAAGAAGTACAAATCTACAAATTAATTTTGCTCTCTGCATAGTGAATTTTGTCATCCTCAGTAAATATTTATTTTTAGCTAATACTGGCACCTGAGCAAAACTCTCAGAAAGGAAACCACAGGCCACAACTTATAACACAAATCTCAAGTACTACAATATAAATTTTACAGCAATTGCAACATAGGACACATTTTTTTATCTTTTTATTCTGTATTTATAATTTCTAGGAAAAAAAGTGCTATGAGAGAATTTATACTCACAGAAATCATCCAAGCTCCTATATATTGCAATTGCTAACTGAAAGCTTTTGAATTTAACCACTGGAAAGTATTTATGGGAAGAGAAGAATTTTTTCTTTATATGCTTAACTACTCCTAAAAGAAGACACTAGCAGATAGGCTGACCTCAGCCAAAGGGTTCAGGCTTTATTATGCTATGCATTAAAATGCAGGCACCATCACATAAAATTAAATTATGTCCTTTTTAAAAATAAGACTATGCCATCATTTGTTCCTGAAACATCCTCTGTTCAGCTGTCCTGCAGTTTTATAGATCCTGACATGGGAAAACTGTTGCATTTGTGATAGTGGTGATTGTCTCCTTCAGAAATTTATAGCCTTTGGTAAATCTCTATGTCTCACATCTCTCCTGTGCCAAGCGCACAATCCAGCCCCAAGCCAGCAGCACTGGAGAGGCTGCAGACACTGCATTTGTGCAGGAACTCTCAGCAGGCTTCATCCCCAAGAGCTAAAATGTCTTAAAGCAGCCACGGGATCCAGATACCCTCATACTACACAGAGCTAAGTTAGATGACACAGTGGTTCAAAAACAACTTAATCAGGTTGCTAGCACAGATTTCACGGCTGCAGTATCAGGGCAGCTGTTCTAGCACAATTGGATTAGTGATTTATGCTGTCTCTCCACTCTGTCCATTTTAAAACAATGGATTGAGATTTGAACATGTAAATTTTTCATCCTCATCACTCTTCAGACCTTGTGAATGCAGAGTAATTTCAAGACCTGTAGGAGGATTTTGGTTCATTTTTTTGTTTGGGGGACTCTTTGTTTTGTTTTGGTGGTAATCTTTTTACCCCCTTTGTTGTTAGCTGGAGATTGTGGTGTAAAGATAAATGGTGGACAAGGACCTTGTGTTTGGATATTTAAAATAAACAAAAAGAAAAGCCCAACAAAAAACCAAATCAAAGCAGAATTGCAGTCCACTAGCAATTCCTTCCTCTTACATGTGATATGGGTAAAACGTGTTTCTTCAAAATTGTGTTGTCATCTTACACTTCTATCATTTGTCTGCCCTGTAGCGAAAGAGAAATTCAAGAATCCCATCTATATGAGGTTAAATTATTAATTTCCCACCTTGACCTTGTTTTGGAATATGCTTATTTCTGTGAATTAGCTACAGCAGTTAACCTACCATTTACAGAGCACATAGAGCAAAATTGCTCTTCACAAAACAAAGGTGAGCAAAAAAAGAAACCATGCCTTCTCTTTTATCATTTTATTTCTCCTATTATCTCATGTATTAGATAGGTTACTTATGTTCTTTACTAAATAAATCCCAGAAAAAGAAACCCTTTTCAACTAATCTCCTACACAGACCAGAAACCCAACTTTGAGTACCAGAGGGAGAAGTGGGGAGGGGGTGGGAACTCCTATCATTCCTCCACATCTCAAATCAGAACTATATGACAAATTGTCACACGTAGAACCACAAAAACCAGACAGGTTTAATGTCTGCATCATGGTTAACTCCTAAATCAAACAAACCCTTCAGAAGAAGGGCTACCTACAGTCATGCTTTCTGATTTTTCCTTCATCAGTATATGCAACATTTAAAAATAACATTCTAATAACAAACAAATAAAAGATAAATACCCATTTCCAGTATCCCAGTAAAGCTTACATGAAATTATGAATTAGTTAACCAAGAGAAGTTGCTATCATAGTTTTCTTGCTACCAAGCATTTAAAGTTACTTTGTGGCATTACTAAAATATTTTACTGATTACACAGACTTCTCTGAAGACATTTACTACTTGAGATGTGTTGGCCAGCTCTTTGTGGCTGAATAAATCATATCCCTTACTTCCAGTCTCTGGAAAAAATAAATCACACCATGATGTGACAATTAAAACAAAAGCTTTGAAAGCACCTCTTCAGATAACTTGGTGTTTCCCTCTCCAAAATTTTAAACAACAGATACTTTTGCAAGCAAGTGACAAAGGATGTAAATATACAATAATAATTTATTTACAAATACAGACAATAAGTTAGGAACATTTTACCTGCATAAATCTAATTTCACTGGAAGTTGCTGATGTATGCTGATCCAATAGGTTTCAGCATGAATTTTAAGCATTTTTAAACACAAAGGTGCAGCTAGAAAACTGGGTTTTTTTTTTAAACTTACGTTCTTCTAAAAGTGCTAATCAAAATCCCTGCAGAGATGTAAAATATAGCATCATGTTTTGTACCATCAAATGGTACAAAATGAAATTGGACTTGTGTAACTGTAGAGATATATGCACATGAATAGCTGCTACTGTACTACTGACCTTGTGATCTCAAAGAATGCCAGTTTCTCTCAGGAGATTTTTAGACCTCTGAAATCATGTTTTCAGTCTGTAGACATTTCCTTAATCTGTCCTTTAAAAAATGAAATTCATGTCTCATTACTGTTAAAATGATACCAACAAAGTCTTAGAATTTCTATCAAAAATTATGTGATGCCACGTGCAAACTCACAGAATAAAGAGAAAATTGTGTTTGTTTGCAATGAAGCCAGGTTACCATATTAGGGTGAAAAAATTCTGAAGAGCATATTTATATATAAAAAATAAATGATCATACAGCCAATATGCACATTTGATTTCTAGTACACATGAGGTACTTCTGCTCTGACACATCAGGGAGTCTGAAAACCTTCCTGAATTTCACTGAGCAGGGCAAAATTCAGTAATTGCAAGGACAATTAAACATTAATCCTGCTTACCATGGCATGTGACAGACTTGCCATCTGTTGAAGTCCTTAAAGTGAGGTTGGATATCTTTCTAAAATACGCTTTTGGATATAGTTTTTGGAAAAGCAAAACTAAAAACAAACTAACATTTAATCCATACTGCAAAACTGTGGTCATCATATAGAGAGAAGGGGCTGATGGCACAAGGCAGTGACAGCAGCTTTGCCACCAGAGATGCCTGTTTGTGCCATGGTTTAACCCCAGCCAGCAGCCAAGCCTTGGGCAGCCACTTGCCCGCTGCCCCAGCAGCAGGACTGTGAGGAGAATCAAAAGGGAAAAGCTGGAAAACTCATGGGTTTAACAGGGAAAGCAAAGGCCACACATGCAAGCAGAGCAAAACAAGGAATTTGTTCACCGCTTCCCACAGATAGGCAGGTGTTCAGCCATCTCCAAGAGAGCAGGGCCCCATCACAGGTCACAGTGACTTGGGAAGACAAACGCCAGCACTCCAGATGTCCTCCCCCTTTCCTCTTTTCCCCCCCACTTTCTATGCTGGGCATGATGTCCCGAGGTCTGGCATGTCCCTTAGGTCAGTCGGGGTCCCTGTCCCAGCTGTGCCTCCCAGGCACCCCCAGCCCCCTCTGCAGTGCGGCCGTACGGGAGCAGAAAGGGCCCTGGCTCAGAGCAAGCCCTGCTCAGCAATAACAAAACATCTCTGTGTGATCAACCTGTGCTCAGCACAACCCAAAACACAGCCCCTACCAGCTGCTGTGCAGAAAAGTAACTAACCCAGACAAAACCAGCACAGTGTGCCTTTCCATTCTGCCCCCAACACTTGTGATCTGGCTTTAAAATAATGTAGGAATCCTAACTTAGTTGGTTTTAGCTTTGGTACAGACTCCAGTTAGACTTTGGGTGATTTTCACCTCCTCCTTCAGCACAGGCCTCAGTTCTCTGGGCATACAGCTCTTACAAACTGTGTTACCCATGGTTTTGAGAATCAGGGCTGCAATGCTTGCTATTGTGACATTCTGCTTAAGGGATGCATAAGAATTTTTAAGATCAAAATGATTTGAGCAAAAAAAGTTTTTGATCATGATACAGGAGGTGTAGGTGATAATTAAATTCGGCACCATAAAGGCAAACTACATCAACTCCCAAAAGCATTTAGTACTGGCTGTTTCACACAAGTAATTAATATTTCTTGCCAATACTATTTTAAAATGCCAACTACTGCTGCTGTTTGCATGTATCAGAGTGTACACAGATGAACATAGAGCATCCAACTCCAGCTTTCTGAAGCAGGAAAGATGGTAACAAACAAAAAACATTTTCTTTTCTGAGTTATGCAAACAAATGAGTCTATAGCTAATATAATAACACATGACTGAAGTGCTGGTGCAAAGCATGCTGTGCAGTATGGATGAACCTGAGTGGGCTGCATAAACTTCAAAGCAATAAACACGCTACAAAAGATGCGTGGGCAGAGAGAAAATGGAAAATATAGGAGACACAGGGAGGTGGTTCCATTATCAGCTGCAGGATACATATGATATTGCACATGAGAACAGTGAGGAAGGACTTCAAAAGATGGATCTGAATAGATTCACCTCAGCCCTTAGTAGTTCCACAAAATGCCATGATAGTCTCTCATGGCTGTGACAGGGTTTTAGTAATTAGCAGGCAATCCATTAAGTTATGAAAAATAAAATCTGGTCTCAAAAGCCCCTATTGTCAATTTCTTTGTCCTTCATCTATGTGAAACTAAAGATTTCTTCACACTACAAAGCACAATAAACAATTCAAAGTAGAACATTTTGTTTACCTAAACACTACCAAAGTCACCCCAATTAGAAAAAACTAAAATAAAATAAAAACTGTAAATCCTTTCTTGAAGAGCCCATTTTAACAAAAATTTATGAAAATTCAGGCCTGGCTCATCTGCAAGCCAAAATTCTAGACAATTCACAACATTTAATGATTTTGTTGGGCACATGCTCTGACCCAGCACCTCCTCTTCTGTGTTAGTCTCATTGTGAGAACTGTATATTTAAAATGCCAACTCAATTTTTTATCTGAAATGTCACATTTTGTCATCTCTCCTAGCTGCTCTTCTGTCTGTCTGCAGAATAGTCTCATTTTTTGAGAAAATTCTCACTTCCTTAAAGGCAATGACAAGATGAATTTACTACAGCCAAAAGCCTTTTTGATGCTTGTTCAAAGTCCAAAGTTTGGGCAGCTTTATTCATACTGTGGCCTACTGACTTGTGATGTTAGTGAAATAGATAAATTCACAACAAGTCTTTCTACTGCAAGCCATTATAAACCACACACTGGCGGGCATAAAAATAATACATTATTTTTATGCAATTGTAGCTACTTAAAGAGTGTTACCTTCTTCCTAAGAACATTCAATTGGGCATGACAACAAAGGTAAAATTTTCTACTAATTTTAAATAGTAGTGTAACAATGAAATGGTATCTGTGCTCCAAAACTTTTTATGTCCATTTCACACTAATCACTCAAAACTAAGAATACTATTTAAGTAAAACAATGTGTAAAAGATGAAAAATACTAATAGAAGTCAATGGGTATGTTCCATTTAAAAAAAAAAAAAAAAAAGACACGATCACTTTTTGGTAAAATGTAGGTCACCTATGGTTGCCATAGTAACCACTGCTGAACTATTGCTCTACAGATGACCACTGCCTATGGCTGCTTTCTTTGCTAGCAGTCATACCCCAATTAAAACAAGAAAGAGTTTGGAATTGACATTAGTTTAGTTGCAAATAACACTGTTTAAACATTCTCAAAAGCATCTCCTAATATCCTAATATCCTAGTCTAAATAAAATACGCAGATAACCAGCTGACAACACACAAAACCTACTTTTCAGTACTTAGAAATCTGTTCTTTGTCTGTATCTAAAGCCTGGAGTTTCCAAAATGGAGATAATCAACTTTACAATAAGCTGCAAATACAAAACATATTTATACAGAGCAATTCACTAAACATCAGTAACTCAACAAGTTAGCTGGAATTCAACAAGCACTAACATCAAGTTAAGCTTCACAGCAAGTCCTGTGACAGTATATTCAGTACCTTCACTCCAAGTGGGGGTTAATGCCTTGGCACATTATTATTTTGCACACAAGCACCCAGTGAAAACGAATCATGTAACAAGGAGCCATGGATAATAACAGCTGAAGCCTCACTCGGGATGAAGTCATTGAGTCTTCAATCACTTTGATGGTGAAACTCCCTTTCTCACCACTATTACTCTGGGGCATATGTAGTTGATGATGAATTCATTAAAATACAAAAGACTCCACATTACAAAAAGAGTCTTAATTGGCTTTGATAGTGAACTGGGAAATAACAGGACTACAAGCCAATGTCCTTGATAACTGCTAACTGGTTTTTCCCCTTCAGAACTATCACATCACTATTACGTAAGTTCAGACTAAACGAGCTGCTTATCTTCTCTCCTTTTTTTTGTTTGGTTTCTCTGATTTTTTTTTTTGTTTGGTTGGTTTGGGTTTTTCTTTTTGCTTGGTAGGATTTTTTGCTGGTTTTGGGTTTTTTGAGATTTTTTTTGCTACGTGTATTATAAAAACTCTGAAATATAAACTTTGAGGCCTGGATGCTGCCCATATGCCTTAATGCTATTAGCACTACAAACACATTGTGGTAGGGTAGCATCAGTAGTCACAGAGTCAGAACACCAAAAATGCTGCGTATTTAGTGAACAAAATAATGATGATCAATTTTGTTGAATACCATCTATGAAGAATCATATCCCCTCACTTGCTTTAATTCTTGAAAGCTCAAAACAGACAGATGAACAGGTAGATGATCTCAGGACACCACAGCAAGACTGCTGGGAAGCCAAACAAACAAACCCCTACAGAACAGAGACAGCTCGTGAAAGCTTTAGAATCAAACAATTAATGTAACTGTTTTGGCAAATTCCAAAGAAATTATATCTTGTTTATAGTCTCCCAACTGCATCACTACAGTAGGAGGGAGAGGACTGAGACTCAATTTCTTTATATTCCTGTAAGGATCAGGACCTTAAATACACCTTCACACACAATGCACATCAGGGGACTGCCCTGGGCACCAGGACATCTCAGTGAGACTAAAACACACATGGGAGATGGGGCTGGTGTACAGAGGAAGAAGAAAGGAAGACGTCAATACAGTCTCCAGCAAGCAGAATACTTTCCTTTTTTCCTAATGTTTCAATCAAAATTCATGAAATCTTTGCCCTTGGGTCAGTAATTTCCATGGATTCATTTCTCCCTGCAGTTTATGAGACAGCAACTACATGCATTTACTGTCTTATACTGGAGAAAATCAGTCTGTATTTTCTGTATACAGATACAGGCTTTCATCCTAAGGAGGTCCAGGTCCCCAGTAGAGCCAAAAGTTGTAGTACAATACAAATGATGTAAGAAAAATCAGAATACAAAACTCGACCACCGAAGTCTGGTAAGACTGCAAACAGAGATAAAATACAGTTGCATCTTTCTTGTAAGCATTAGAATGGTTTCATTATGAAGCACCAAGACAAAACACTAAGTTCATCTGCTTGTTAACTCTGCTTTGCAAGCAGAACTGCTAGTCTATTTAAAAAAAAACACAAAAAGACCAACCAAGCCAAATGCCAGAGAAGGCTGTTCCCAGCTCACTGCTAGAGACTTAAGCTCAGCATGTTCATACAAGCCACAGCTGTATCAACTGATAGAGGAAAGATCCACTACCAACAGAATCTGTGCTGTTATGTTGGAGTTAACTGCCCTCAGTCATCCCTATTGCTAAGTTAGTGCTTGGCTAAATCAGAGCAAAGAGCAGAGGAGCAATGTTCAGTAAGGAGAAAACACTGCACAATGGCACCTGTATTGAGGGTGCTCCAGCCTGAAATTAGTTACAAAGGTCACTGTAATGGACAATCACAGAATGGTTTGGTTTGGAGGGGGCCTTAAGGACCATCTAGTTCCAACCTCCCACCCCCAGGCAGGATTCTGAGGATGAGGATGAGGCTGCTCAGAGTCTCCCCCATCCAACCTGGTCAGTAAGACAACATACTCTGTCAAATCACTGAATCTAACTCGGCTTTAAATTTCAAAACATCTTTAAAAACATCTTTACACAGACCAGTAGGAAACATTTTAAACTAGTTCGAAATGAAGAATATGTACTGATCACGGCACTAGATGAGGAGAGAGGATATAGCAATAATCTTTCTGAGGCTTCATTTGCTTTGTAAGAGCACATAAAGCAATTCAAAGAAAGCTGCTGAAGGCCACTGGGACTCTCACCAGTAATAAAAGTGAGCATTAGGACACAGCAGTCAGGAGAAAGCAAGCACGAAACTTTTTTCAGACAAAAATTAATCTATTCATAGTTATAAACTGGTAACAGAAAAATCCATTTTTCCCTTCTTTGTGATTTGATTCACCAATTATTTCCCTACAGAAGCTAGTGTAATGGTACCAGGCCACCCACAGCTTTCACTGGTACCCAAATGTTGTCATAATGCTTCCTTGTACCTGAAAAAGGGACAGCTACTTTTAGTACCCAAGACACCTTCAGGATTTTTTACCTTTAGAAACAACATTTTAAAATTCTGATCTTATTTGACAAAGACCATGGAGCAAGTCTTCACTAAAATAAAAATCACCTACTTCCCAATCTTATCATTTCTGTAGAGAAGGATTTTAGCTGAGACTAGCTCAAGCTAGAAGTTAGCTGGAAAAAAACAAACTTTGGAAATAATTTGAAAAACTGTGAGCTTAGGCGTGTTCATCCCTCTTTGTCAAAAAAGCCATGGTAATCATGATTTTGCATTTCTAAAATTACATGCATCACTGGTGAGAGAAAAAAGAAACTTCATATTCTTTGACTTTATAAATGAGACTGTAAAGTTATTAAAATTATTTTTCATATTGTAATAGCATCTAGAGAGAGCAACTGCTATAAAGTCTAAAACCAGTGGCTAAGATATGATCTGGTATAATTTTAATTCTGTAGAACAAATCAAGGACAATATCTAACCACCATGTTTAATTTTTATCCAATCTCACAGACAATATTCGATCAGCAAATAGAATCCCATACATTGTGTTAGCATCATTCTGAACTAAGAATTGCTGGCAAAAGATGGTTCCAGAGCTGCTGACAGTACACACTCCTGAATACAGACCAGGCCTTACACATATGTCCTGAGTGCAAGGTGCTTTTCTCTAATACATGCAGCACAGATACAGATGTGCCATAGAATCAAAATCAACACTTCCCAGTAATTTTCTGATTTGTTTTTGATATATGTTCCATATACATCAATGTAGTGAAAGAGGATGAGTCACTTTCAATGACTAAGAATTTGCAAACTCCTGGAGCATTAAATTCCTTTGATCTTGATAAGCTGGCTCGTTCTCATTCTGTTCATTAGCCCCCCCTCCTTTTCCCAGTTTTGAGCCAGCCAATCTGTAGCCCTTTCTGCAAGCTGACATATTTACCAAGTAAAATCTGTTACCACTGTTTTCCTGCTCTTACTGAAAAACACCCTGTTGCTTGTCAAGCTCCTCATCTTGGGGAACCTCCTTCTCTTTTCCTTCACATATGACATAGTCCACAAGCTCTCTTCCCACCCTGATGAGCTCATTATTAGCTCCTCTCTGTATTTCCCCAGGAACCACAAGCTGTTCACCTGTGCATTCTGTTAATCTCTTTTTTTACTGCACCCACCTAATGTAATTTCATCATTAGTTCCCAAGTACCATTTTGCTGATGACTCACAAAAATTGCCTAAGAATCTCAGAAGATAATCCAGTTGTGTTGCTTTGAACCATGTCTTGATAAGTATATTTCTCTAAGGGTTATCCTGGGAATGTCACTACCTACATGATTTGAAAAACATGAATGTCTTAAATTGTAAGCCTAAATTATCATTAATTTTCCAGATAATTATTTAGCAACTGCAACAGGGCTATTTTCTCATCTGTTCTGTTTGAAAAATTAGTGTATATGGAGCCTGCCACAAACAGGTATCTACATTTAGACAGCAATTCAATTTCAATACTGATTAGTGAAAAGCATCTTGATATTTTCACTCTTCTCCTTTGATGGAAAAATACTTCACAGCTCCAAAAAATCCTTTAGTGCTTGATTCTTTACCAATCAAAAAAATCACAGTTGTCATAGAAACTGTAAAAACTGAAGTCAGTCATGACATAACAACAGAGCAATGGAAAATGTCTGCAGGCTCAGGTTTTTGTACTGGAGGTATTTCTATGAATTTAACCAGGGAGTCTACAAGTTTCCAAATCTAACAAAGAATATTATAACAATAGGCATTATTATTGTTTTTAAGAATCTGTTCAGAGTCTGGAAAGTAATAGCATTTACTGCTATTGCTCCTGCTCTACACACTGGCTACATTAACAGCAAACAGAGTCTTCCCAAAAAGCTCAGTGCAAGCTTATGCTGTAAGGCAACTGAATTTCTCTGATCACACATCTTAGATAGCCTAGAGGGGCTTTTGGTCAATGTTCTCAGCATTCCTGAGATCGCATTTTTGGTATTTTTAAGCTGACACAAACCACTTTAAAAATCTATGTTGCCAATAGTTTCTGTCTCTTACAAATGCTGTTCAGAAGAAGACTTCTACCTGCAGACCTCTGCCCCACACAAGACAGTTCAGCTCCATTCCAAACATTATCTCAGGCTTTTTCCCTATGACATGAAACTGTAAAATATAACTCTACTCCTGACTAAAACAGGTTACAAGAATCTTCCCCTCTCCATAACCAAGAATATACCAACTTCAATTCCAGGGCTCTTCCTGCCTTTTACTGGAACCACTTGACACTTCATAATTACTAACTGACAGGGCTGCCTTACTGCAAACACTTGCCATGATGACGTGCACAGGGACTGTGAGTGCAGCAGTGTGCACACGAGTGTGGCTGTGGGTGCACACATGGCTGATTGTGTGCCTGTGTGTGTGTGTGCCTGTGTGTGTGTGTGTGTGCCAAAGGTCTGAACACACTAATCTCTGCCCTGCTCCACGCCCAGACAGCAGGAGAACAAAGTGTAACAGATAAGGTAGGATCCTCTCTGGCCAGGAAAGTGGGGAGGGGATGGGGACGCTCAGACCCACTCAAGGCCAGAGTCCAAAGCCTGACCCCAGCTTCCCAGGGGCAGATAGGTAGGCTGAGCCCTCCTCACTGCTCCCCGCCAGACTGGGTGGCAGGATAGGGCTGATGCCAGGATGGGTTGGCTGCTGCCCAGACAGACACTTTCCATGCAGGTCTCATCTCTTCTGCTGGAGTCACAGGCATGAAAACCCTTTGGCAGCAGGAAATGCACTGGCATCTGCTTTTTGACCAGCTGCTATGCAGGTCACCTCCTCTGTCCCTGCCCACTGCCACTGGAGGGAGCGATGCTCTGCTGCCAACATCCCACCAGCATCCCACCTGCATCATGCCCTTCAAGCAGAGATCACCCTGCTGAAAAGAAAATAGTCATAATACACAGGAATATTACTGGACTGGCCTCACTGCAGGTGAGCAAACTGATTAGCTGAACTACAAGTAACACGGAAAGCAGCAACATGGAAGTACTCAGATCTTAAAATAACCATCTCAGAAGCCCTGAATTAAGTTTAATGGAGAAATTTAAGGGAGTTATTTTTGTTTCAGCTGGTTTCCTCCAGCATATTGTCCCTCTGAACCTTTAATTTATTCTTTCCAGATAACTAGGTACACATATTTTGAATAGAGAGCAAACAGGTACTTGGATTCCCTATGCTTTCCTAGAATTGCCTTAAATAAACTGTTTTATCATGATAGCATCTAGGAATTTCCAGACCTGCTAAACAACTTTAGATGCTCACACCACACCCACATTCCCACCCTGCTTAAGGATTACATTTAATGGGAGGGTGAGCATACTTGGTGTGTAACATGCTTCAGCAGCCTACTGAAGTTTCACTGGCATATATGCAGAGAAACTTTCCAGCTGCACCTAAGATAGAGACAGCAAAATGTGCCTGTTAACTTCCCTAACCATGAGTTTAGGAATCAAAACCAAAGTGAAATCCTGATTCCAGTAAAATAACCAGCAAACAACCCATGAGTGAAATAATAAACTTTTTTACATGGAACAAAGGAAAAAAACTCACAATTCAAATCTCCTTAAAAAGAGCAGCATGACTTATTTGTTTACTGCAGGGTTCTTATTAGAAGAGTACCTGATTCACACAAGTCCATAAACCTCAGTGGGACAGAGACAAATATATTTCTTCTGTTACCACAGTTGAGACCCTAGTCAAAAATATGTATAAAACCCTGTAGCTTCTCACTCTTCAGTTCTGTGGCATTCTGTCACAGACTTTACATTTAAAATATCCCTCGAGGCGTCTGTATGTCATAGCACAATTACTATACATGTACATGCATATGAACACAAGCACATGTACACGTGTCACTTGAAAAAGCACATACACAAAAGCATAACGTATATAGTTATGTTTTTCTCACATTACAAATATATGCATATATGCATGTGAACGCATGCATGCAGACTTCCATCTTTCATTCTGAAAAAGGCACATTCATGTCACATTACTGCCAATATTCCCCCTTCTCCTAAATCATCACTCAAAATGGAAGACATTCTCCTATATGCTTAAAACACGTCACACTAAGTAGATGTGAATGATAGAGCACAAACATGGAACTTCCTCTGAAACTCACACCAACATCAAAATTTTCACAGAAACAATTACCAGAGGAAATAGTAATTTTTTTCAAAAATAAGTACTTCCTCAGAGTGCCAGCATTTGAATGTAATAAAACAGATCAAATACTTAAAAAAAAAAAAAAAGCAGAAAGCTTTCACTGTATTTCTAACAAGTCAAGTGAACCCTTCTTAGCTTGTGTGAGACACAGCATCATGCCTTACACACCCCTTTAGTACTTACGGGTAAAATGATTAGAAGCAGATGGATGGACATTACTTCCACTGTCAGCACTTTCACTGCTGGAAACATCATCATCTGATTCCCACACACATGAGCAGGGTGAGGTTCCACCAACTTCTTCAAACTTCCTCTTTAAAATTCCACTCATTGCTGCGATGCTGTCACCATGCACCTGTAAGAGGAACAGAGGCAATGAGGCACTGAAACATGCAACTACTGTGCAGGTCTCCCAATTCATCTATCATTAAAGAGTTCACCTATCAGTCAGATACCACCACCTGCAGCTAAATGGCTCCTTAACTAAGAGATTTAAACAGATTTTCCAAGAAGGAATCAAAAAACCCACAACCTATCATCAGTATATTTATCATCACACTGACTTTAAGACAGAAGGTAAATGCTACCTGTATTCTACCTATGCAGAAAATTCTACAGCCAATCTTATACATATATACATATATATTCAGTTATGCAGCAAATTTAGGTCAAGCATAATACTCCAATGTAATTCATCAAAAACAGACCATTATATAAGGCTTAAAAACTTACTTGGCACCAAGAAACATTACGTGACAAAAATTGTTTTTTAATAAATATTGTTCAGAAAAAAACACCTTCTCTCTTTTGATTTATTTTAAAGGTCTGATTTATATAATTCCCAGTACTAACAAATGCCCACAACTGCAATTAGATTTGAGAGCTGTATGAGACACTTTGCATCTTTCCAGGCCAGGCCCTGCACAAACAGTTCTGGCTCATTTTGTCATTTTCATTTCCTCAGAAGTTTCTTGCCTAGAATTTTTGAAATTCAGATATGAGTACTGGCACACAAGTAGACTATTTCCCTTCACCCAAGCATCAAAGGACTAGATCCACCCTTAAGAACCTGACTTCCTAATCACATTGTCCAACAAAGCCAGAGTCATGTTGAACATTCCTTATTATTTCCCTTTCATATATAACAGCTGATCTTTGTATCTCCATTTATGGAATGCCAAGCAGAAAAAGATCAAAATATTTTCAAAGCAATTTTTAGATAATTTTAACACATCTGATAGTTTGAAACACTTTTTCTCTATCTTTAATTAAAAAATTGGTTACTATCACCCTCATTACTGATTAATTCCTACTGCAGACTGAAAATTAATTCTAAGATCTTAAGTTAAAAGTTACAGATAATATCTACTCTCTGACTATGCTAATCAGTGGAATGCTGCTGTAAATAGCTGGGGAAAAAAAAGGCTGATGTTTGATGCTTTTAAGCTTTTAGTATCAAAAATTCTCATCTGATGCCACTTGCCTTCGGCTTGTTAAGCTGCCAATTCAATTCATTTTATAACATAGTTATTTCTTCCAGTAAGCTTCACTCTACCTTTATGGATGTGTCTAATTTAGAGGAAATATTTCAGTATAGATGGAAATCCTGACATAATGCTAAGAACAGATGCTGCATAAGATAATCTTCAGCACCAAACTTGTTTGCATGCAGAGCACGCTAAAAATTAAATAACAAATATATTAGGGTTTCATACAGTCATTCACACAGACTGATTTAAATACATATGCTCACCATGATGTTCTCAGCTTGTTTTACTATTTATGAAAAAAAATGTTTTCCTGAAAGGGATTTCTTCAGGCTAAATGTATGACTCAAACAGAAGTTGCTTAGATCTCAACCTTTGCCCTTTTGTCCAAAGATGAATTACTATAAACTGCAAAGAAAGCACTGTACTTTTATTCTGAGGACATGGAAAGGAGAGTTTAGCAGCACTTTGTAATAACCTTTGCAAAAACGTAGGAATGCATTTTTATGAACCAACCTCTAATAGAAACACATTTACAAAAAAGAAAAAGAGATAAAAGAATTAAACACACACCGAAACCCCACAATTATAAAGAATCACCCCCCAAGTACAGGTTTAAAAACAACTCCTCTGAATTGTCCCCCACATCCTCACTATATCTCTTGCCAACCACCTTTTCCATTGTCTCCTGCAGTGCTTACAGCACTGAAATTGTGAAATCACCATTATTTCCATGGCAACAGCCTGCAATATCAAATCCACAGGATTATAGCTTGACTGTAGAAGAGGGTAAAGAAGCAGCTGGAGTGTGAGAAAGAAAATGCTTACATTCAAACATCTCAGAAGAGAGTGAGAAATGAGCTGACAAAGAGTTTATCATACAAGCGAGACCTAAGTCAAATCCATGTGTGCACTCATTGAAATTGTGGCTACAGGAGTCATGAGGTTCCAGGTCCAAAGAACATAAGTCATAACTGCACTGCAAGGCAAACCTAATATCTGTGATCATCATGAGTGCACAGCCAGTCAGAGAGCAAGAGCTCATTTCGTACCCTGAGATGACTTCCAGACAAAAGCCCCTTTGTCAGACACTGTCTCCCACCAGTAAAAGCACACAGCAACTGGAGGGCTAAATGGTATCTTGTGCATCAGTAAAGTCACTGCACATAGTGAGAGTGTCAACAGTCACAACTGTTCCCAGCAAG
The DNA here is from genome assembly GCF_027579445.1 of Ammospiza nelsoni. Classification (NCBI taxonomy): domain Eukaryota; kingdom Metazoa; phylum Chordata; class Aves; order Passeriformes; family Passerellidae; genus Ammospiza; species Ammospiza nelsoni. The sequence continues at coordinate 21,759,444 of NC_080639.1, forward strand.
TAGGAGAAACAAATATTTTTTACACCAAAGGACTTTAAATTTGCCTGGTTTTAGCATAGCCTACATTTGCAACAAGTGCCACAATCTAGCAGCAGCAAAGCCATTTCATTAGGATAATTTGTATAATGAACCAAAACAAATGGGTCTTAGGATTCCTGGAAATGACATAGGTCAGCTCTACATCACTAGCTGATCAAGAGAAGGTACAGGAGGTAACAGGGATACTGCAGAACCTGAGTATCACCACAACACAAAGAAGGCATAGCTAGCCATTACATATATTTAGTGTGACTGTTGCCTGATATTTGTTCTGAATCTCTTCCAGGAAGGTTACTGAGAAGGTTGTTTGACAAAGTAGTTGGGATCAAATTTAGGTGTTGCCACTTTCTTGAGATCTGTTGATTCTAATCTCTCTGTAATCAAGTCTCCCCAGGAGTATGTTACATAGGGGAAGGAGACGCCGCCATTACTCAAGAGCTTGGCTACCACAGAGAGAGATTAAAGAGTGTCTAAAGCTGTTTGTACACACTATGTACCAGCAGGAGATCCCTTTAGAATAACATCTGTATAAACAGATGCCACTCCATAAGCCAATATACTTCAGAAAAAAAGCACATCTGCACAGTAGTGCAAAGGCATGCTCTATCTGATAGCATTATTATTTACACAGGCAACCTGCAGTACCTGAGCAAGACCCACATTTCCAGGAACTAGGACATAATGAGCATGGGACACACAACGCAATGATTATGAAAGTGTGTGATATATCCCAGTGGAAGAATAAGCAACAGTCAAACTTCTAATAGCAGTGAGGCCACAAAGTTAGTGATATCACTAAAGGCTTCCTAAGTGCACAATCAAGGAATCAGGACAGAGAATTCAACTGAGTTTTCCTTTGTCCTGTACCATAAGTAAAATTGAATAGGTAAATTCAGATTTTGGGGAATTAACTGAAGCAACTGCAGTCCAAAGAAATCTAAGTCCAATCTCATTTGAACAGAAGACCCAAGAGGTAGGTCTAATTGTACCAGGCACCAAAGACTGATACGAGTAAAATTTTCAATTTGTGAATGGAAAGCAAAACTATAAATAAGTCCCTTAACTGATAGGAGGAATCAAAAGGGTAATGTAACCAGGGAGCAATACAATTTTGCTAACACAAGTCACTTAGGGTATGTGAGACTACCATTATATAGGATGGCAATACTCTTCAATACACAGAAGTACTTCAGTAATACATATATTATGGAGTGAGCAAATGTATATAGGTATAGAATGCAGTACACAGAAGTCCATGTCTGACTATAGGAACCATACAACAGCACATGACTAAGAAAAACAAATGGATGGTCAATCAATATTCTTGGACTTCCACTAAGGCACCAATGATGTTCAGCCTTCAGAGTCTGAAAAGTAACTGTCAGCTACAAGTGAAGAGATCTGCTATGTCCAACTTATCCATTCGGTTAAAAAGGACAAAAGTTGGCTTGAAAGGTTCAATTAGAAACAGACATTTCCAGACAATTACTAAACAGCTGTCTAGTAGCTACAGTTGATTTGGAGCAGCATCCTTCCAATTCACAACAGAGGCACAAGCAGACACTGGAATCTTTCCCATTTGTAGATACATCCTTCATAACAAAAAAATCTTTGCACAGCGACATGATACATCATCCTCTGCCATCCTTCTCACCAAACTTGTGTGGCATTAGTCCACAGCAAGGCAAAACAAAGTTGAAGCAGAGGGAAAAGTACTAAAGCAAGGAAAATAAGCTAACGCATTGCTATGAGCTCTAGGTCAAACGCCAATTGCCTAACATAGTCAAGGACTCTTTAAGAAAGTGACAACTTGACACAGCAGAAGCATGTGGTGGCTATGGGCTGTGAGAATAATATATCTCTCCTAAAAACCCCCATCCATTTGTTACTCCTTCACTTCCTAGTTTTCCTCCATCCTGATGAAACTACTCCTACAATGAGATCATTTAGCCAGTTCTCTAGCTGCAGGTATGCTGATGGGGAAGCAAGTCCTCAAAGCTCCATGGCAACAGGCTTTGCCTTCCTACGATGCCAGATACCTGGCAGGCACCCGATATTTAAAAATTTCAGAGGCAATATGGTATTACTAGAAGATAAAAATTTCATGTAAATGTGGGAGATGTATTTCACACTGTCACAGTACTATCTGGAATCTAGAAAGTAAAATAATATAAAAAGCCTGGCTGGTTTGACTTTCTCTAGTACCTAAAAAAGCTAGAAATTTTAGAGAATCTTGGTTAACAATCTCATTGCAGAAGACCTTTAGATATCTTCTTTAGATAGCAGGTATCCCCAAATCCCTGTGAAAGGCCTAAAAAGAGTGATATTAGGATTACTGAGTGAGTGGACAGGTGACAGTGCATTCCTGTGCTCCCAGGAAAAAATTTTTCTTATGATACTGTGGTAACATACGTTGACCCATGTGTCACTGTCCATGGGTGTCAGTGACACATCTTCAGTGTCTCACTGACACCCATGGACAGTTTATATACTGGGCATGATATTCTATGCTGTAGAATATCCCTTTGGCCAGCCTGGGTCAGCTGCCCTGGCCATGCCCTCCAAGCTCCTTGTGCAGCTCCTCACTGGTAGAGGGTAGGACATCAAGAAGTCCTTGACTTGAAGCAAGCACTACCTAGCAACTACCAAATCATCAGGGTGTTGTCAATATCATTTTCATACTGAATCTGAAAAACAGCACTGACCCAGCTACTGAGAAGAATATGAACTCTGTCCCAGGCAAAACCAGGACAAGTCACAAAGAAAAATCCAACAATTTTTTCACAATAACCAAAATTTTCAAATAAATGTTTTCCAAAATTCAGTGCTGTAGTCTACAGGTCATACCACATCATCTGGGACACTGAACCAATATGGAGCAGACCTGTGGAGAAATAAACATCAAGCATGTACCATATGCAGTAATCATTAAAAAAAGATATGAAATAATAAAACAGAACCCTATTCAAATTATATATCCTCATGATTTAGAGAAAAGCTGATTTATAGAAATCAGCTATTGACTAAAGCTATGGAAAAATCAAGAGGAAAAAGAGCTCAAGAACACATTGGCATTGGAGTGAAGGGGGCTGGGGGACAGGGTATAAGAAATCCAACTATTTATTTCTTTAGCTTATTTATGAAGCCTTATTTTGTAGTAATTTCCTCTTGAGACCCAATCACATTTCAAAATAAAATCTACCTGAATAAAAATTTTTATTTGAAAATAAACCCAAAAATAAACATTAAAGGTGGGCATTCAATAAATAACTGTCCTATGTATCACACTGCATTTTCCTCAAATGTATCAACTGAAAGTACAAAAAAATCTTAAGTCTGTAGCAGCAATACAGATTCACTTTTGAACATAAAAAACTTCTATGTAAATGACTACAAACTGAACTAGAGAATGCAGGAAACAGATGTTACACATAAAACATTACTGCAAAGAACTCATCACAAACGTCTCCCACCCACTGGCCAGTCAGCATGTACTATAACATTCTAGGGTGACTTGGCAAATAATTCCACAGTCAAATCATGAATATTGATGCTCACAAGTCAAGATGCTTGGGTTATTTGTTGTGATTTATATTCTTTTCAGTCTTTTTCTTAGCCCACAAAGCTTCATTTTTTAAAAGACATTTTTCTTACCTGCTAAATGAATGTCAGCAGCAGAGATGGTTGTGAACAAATCAAGGTGGTTGCTTGGCTCCATACAATGCACTGAATTATTCTGCTCTTTGTGTAACTGACAGCTTTAAATTTGGGAGGGGGGGTAGTCAAACCCAAAAGCACCTACAGTGACATCATCACTCACACAAAGAATATTACTTTCTTGTGAAAATGACTATTCACATAAGGAACTGCATTAATGCAGACAAAAAACCATTTGCATGAATGCTTGCAAACAGTGAACAACAGAGGTACACGAACATGAATCAAACAGCTGTTCAGAATTCAAATTAATGTTTGCAATACATGTTTTGCTGTATTTGGCAGCTCTAATCATAAGCACCAGTTGCCAGAGGTAGGCTCTGGTAGTTTCAGTACTACAATCTGTAAAATTTACAAACACATAGCAAGCTAATTCCACTTAAGAGACTACACAGTATAGGTACAGCGAATATCATTAGTATAATCTAACTCATATATTTTTGCTTACAGCAGTGATCAACAAACATTAAATAGGTAAATTCTTTCTCTCCTCATTTGCTTCAGCCTAGCTAAATCCATAGCACCAAGTAAATCCTGCAGGGTAAGACTGTACAATTCAACCAAGGAATGCGTTCTGGCATTGCAAGCCAAATCCTGCCAAGTCTGCTCTTTGCAGGGTTTCTATACCATCACTTTACAGTACTCGTGATTTCACACTTGAGTACTAATCCACTAATCTTCTAGACTGCCTACACATTGTTGTACACTGTAACACATGCCACCTAGCTCCACTGGCAATGAATTTAAGATGCAGAAACGATGCTGACATATGCTCACCTCTCACATCTACAAGCGGTACAGATGCTGATAGATCTGGCTCCTTTAGTTTTCCAAAAGATCTCAGGTGGTTCTACATGAACCAAGCATGCAAATATCCTCCTCTTCATTACCCAACACAAGAATCCTGCATACAGCAGCAGTGAAATGGCCTTCTAATTCTTAGCTACATCAATTGATGGCAACAGTTGAATGAAATGCTTGTATAACTCAGCCAACAGAAGAAAGTTCTATGCCAGTTTTCTTAAACTTTCTCTCAGCATGCTCCCCAGAGAAAAAAAAATAAAATCACTAAGAGGCATATTAATTCAACTAGGAAGCTGGGACCTTAGCATTCAGGTGTTCAGCAATGAAGGTGCAACCTGGTAGAAAGAGATCCAGAGGAATTCAGAAGGAGGGAGTTCCTGTCAATATGAGATTTGTCCACAAAAGCTGTTTGAGACAGCTTTTTTTTTTTTGTATTTAATTTTTAACAATTTTCTAAGCTTGCTACAGCAGGCTTTCCTCCACAGTGGAAAACAGGAGATTCAGGAGAAAGACATCCTGAAGCTGGGTCAAAAACTCAGGTTCACAACGCCTAACCTCCACATAAGTCATCTAGGATGCTATTAGCAGCACTGTGAAAGTCCTTTCCATAGTCTTGAGGTAACACTACTGAAGACCTGCTATTGGGCACTTCTCTTCAAGGTTTTGAGTTTTCATGATGAAATTTCATCACTTAAAATCCCTTCACCTAAAATCTCTGGAAAGGAAGATAAAAGGAAGATTTCCTTTTATCCTTTTTTAAGAAAAAAGAAATTACTACCTGTATCCCGGAAGAAATTTTCAGGTTTGTATGGATGCTCCCAGAGAAGGCTTACTACTCTTGGCATTGACTGTATTGCCGGACTGCTTGCAGCAAAGGTCTGGCCAACACATCTTTATTGCACCTTTTTATAAAAGAACATACAACATTTGGCTTGCTTAGCACCTTCCCAGCAACTGGAATGAGGTTCTGAGACTGGCAGCAGTGTACTTGGCACACCAGCTTTGCATCATGCTGCTTCCAGCTGCAAGAATGACAGTAGGGTTCAGCTCCATAATGAAGACTGGAATGCTATCAACTTCCTGAGTGCTGGAAATAAGGGCCTTTTAATATAAATTTTGCCCAGTTTAGCCCATGTAGTAATACTAATTGGCTCACTGCACCACCTTTTCATACTATTTCAGTGCTGATTTTCCATGCTGTTCTTTCAGAAATGTCAATCTTGCACCACACCTGCAGAGGAACTGCACAACATGGCAGGGAATCTTGTGTATCTGCTGCCAAAGTACAGCATGGCCATGACTGCCACATGCCAAAGGGGCCTTCCCACCTGTCCAGCCCCAGCACACATCACTCAGCTCCCTGTTACATCTGCATTAGCACCCAGCCTGGCTGCTCCTTCGCCACGGCCATCAAAGCCACTAGAGAGGGAGCATGAATTCACCAGCTCTCCTCTTCTGCCCCATGTTCTCTGCATCCTGACACAGGGGGTAGCCATTCTCTACTCTGAAATATGTAATGTTGAATAGCTTTTCAAAAATCCAACCAACCAAAACAAAACAAACTCACAAATCATTCAATGTGTCCAAATTCAGAGCCTCTGAACTCCAAGAGCAGCAGCATAAACTAGTAACACAAAACCATACTGCAGCATTTTGCAAAACTTGCTCTGAACTAGTATTCCTCTTTCTTTTTTTTTTTCTTCTAAAAATAGAGGAACAGACTCTTCCAGTTTAATGTTTAAGTACTGAGGGATGTGTTCACAGTGGTGAGAGGAAAGTGTAGATGTAAATTTTAGGTAAAAAATGACCAAATATTTCATACCTTGCTCGGGCTGCAATTTTTGACAATAATAGTACTACTTCTACATGACAAGATTTAAAAAAAGTACTAACTTTAGGAGCTTAGAAACAAGACAAGTGGGTATTTTGGAGGTTTTCTGCCCAGTGGGAAATGAGGTAAGATTGCCTTCACCCTGTGGTCTGGTATTAACTGTACAGCACAGCATTCTGTCCCCACATGAACAAGCAATGCTGAAAATTGCTGGAAAAATCTAGCCTGGCAGAATCCTCAGCTCATCTGTTTGCAACTTGCTATAAAAAAAGCCAAACCAAACCAGAAAAAAAAAAAAAAAGCCACAGTGCTTCCTCCATGTTATCATCACTATCTTTCACAACCTAGACATCACAGGCAATATGCAACAAACTTTCTCATTACTATTTTTACCAGATGAGAACTTCCACTTCTATATCCAAAACCCAAAGGATTCAAATTGGCACAACTTGACTACCACTATAAAATGCAAAGATGTACTTTTAGCAATGTATCACACCTTTACTTCCTCAAATAAGGTTTGGATTACTTATTATCTTCATAGAATTTAAATTACATACACAGGAAAAGAAGATTTAAAATTAAAGCAACTCAGGTTTACCCGCCTCAGTTGAAAACAAATTATTCTCAAGAAGACTCAGAAAAGTTTCAATAATCCATCTAATTATCTTCTTTCTTAACACATCTCACATAGAATGAAAGATACTGTATCTTTTCCTCATTCATTTTGCTGGGTAAAGAACTGTCTGGATGCATGGGCCCAGGGAGTGATGGCCGATGGTGCTGCATCCAGCTGGTGTCCGGCCATGAGTGATGTCCCTCAGGGATCAGTGCTGGGCCCAGCCCTGTGTAATATCTTTACTGATGATCTTGATGAGGGGATTGAGTCTACCACTAGCAAATTTCCAAAGTTAGGTCAGGGTGTTGATCTGTTGGAGGTCAGGAAGACCCTGTGGAGGGACATGGACAGGCCGGATGGATGGGCCAGACCAGGAGCCTGAGGCTCAACATGACCAAGTGCTGGGTCCTACAAATTGGCCACAACAGCCCCATGCAGTGCTACAGGCTGGGGGCAGAGTGGCTGGAAAGTGGCCCCGTGGGAAAGGGCTTGGGGTGCTGGCAGACAGTGGCTGAGGGAGCTGGGGGAGTTTAGCCTGGAGGAGGCTCAGAGGGATCTTCCAGCCCCCAGTGCGCTGGAAGGAGGCTGCAGCCAGGTGAGGGTCTCTTCCCCCAGGCAAGCAGCAACAGAACAACAGGTCACAGTCTTAACCCGTGCCACGGGAGGTTCAAGCTGGACATGAGGAAGAATTTCTTCACAGAAAAGGTGATTAGATATTGGAGAGGACTGGAAAGGGAGGTGTTTAAGGAAAGACTTGACACTTAGTGCCATGGTCTAGTTAACATGGTGGTGTTTGGTCATAGGTTGGATTCAATGATCTCAGAGATGTTTTCCAACCTAATTGATTCTGTGATTTCAAGCAATCAAAAGCAAGTATTCAACTTTCACTTTAACTGACTTTTGGTACTTGTGATGCCAGTTAAAAATGGATTTTAGTATTAACTTGAACAGGATTATTTTTATGTGTCACAGTACCTCGTAATATTTTAATGCTTTCTTTAAGATACTTCATAACAGGAAAAATGCCCTTTTCAATGATGAAATATGAATCAGCGTACTGACTAACATATGCTACCAGAAATCATCTATATACTAACAAAATAAAAGAATACGAGGGGTACATTTAGCCCACTATGAAAATGCTTGTCATTTGTTCTGTTTTCTAGGCTCAAGCAGGAAGTCACCCAATGGAAAAGAAGCAGAAACAGAAAAAAATGGAATTTTTCATTTATACTGAATACCAACTAACAACAAAACAAGTTATGATATGCGTAAGGAATAAATAATGAAGAACTGGAATAAATAATGTAGTATGATAGAATATCCCAGGTTGGAAGGGACCCACAAGCATCACTGAGTCCAGCTGCTGCAGGTTACACATTCTTAACTGAAAATAATTAATTCTTTAAAACATGAAATTGCTTAGCAATGATAAGTAATTGAATGCTATTTCTTTTTGTTAACAAGTTTTGTAGTGATATAGGCTTTGGTTTTTGCTTAAGGTAATTTAATATCTTTAAATGGTTTACATGGTATTTCAGTCACCTGCACATACAACTGATAAGGAAGTATTTGCTAATATAATAAATAAAAGAAAAAAATTCTTTCATTTGCAGGTTGTTAACTTACGAAGTCAGTGCTTAAGCATACTTCTATCATGACTTCCCTGGGAATAAGCCTGTATCTTCAAATATTATACAGCACCTTACCTGCATCCCCACCATGAATTTTTTAACCAACTTTCTACCTGCTTTCCAACTCTTCATCTAGTCTACCTCCCACTCACATGCTCCCTTCTCAGCAGGGTCTCCAACCAAGGCTAATGAGCTTATCTCATTTCCACTGAGCTGGTGAATGCTGGCAGCAGCTGACAGTGAAAGCTGGACAGAAAATGTGAATCTGTAGTTCACATAGAATACCTGAATCATTAGAGAACTTTAAAACTAGTGACAGCACAGTAGTTTTATTCAGTATTTTTCATGCTGTCATTATTAAGCGGCAGATATTTTTAGCCACCAAAAGCCAAATCCATCTGCAGCAGCAGCGTTTCCAAGGAGACAGAATAATTTAAACACATGTGGAACTACATCTCTGTTTTCATCAACTACTCTGTTACTGGAGCACTTCTGAGTCAGATTTCTCATTTGATGGGGGGAAAGTGATTTGAATACATGGATTTGAGACTGTAATTTAACAGCTGAGCTTATGCTTTGAGATACATATCCATTATCTACAAATAACAAATGTTAGGATACAACTCCACTATTTTTCAGTCAGTGTTATTTACCAGTTTTACATTCCAATATAACAAAAAAACTTAAACAAACGAAAGACAGAGAATAATTTTTTAATCACTGATATTTGCTGCAAATTACTGATTTTTTTAGCAAACATACCAGGCTCCATTTTCTGAAGAAACAGCTAGGAGGAAAGGACACCACTCCCGATGGTAAGGTACATAAGTAAGTAGACAGTGGACAAAGCTTCTTCCAGTCCTTTTTAGCACTCATAAGAGTCCTATTGGCTAGTTTCAGTTTTTCTTTATGGCACAAATTTGTAGTAATTGTAGATCTGCTTTTAGGGAATCCTCTCAGTGAATACAATAAAAATAGATTCATGCATTTACTGATTTTAATCTCTGAAATATATTAAAACTAAATTCCATCATTTTAGCTTTATAAATATATTTCATAAATATATATACACTCAAATAAGTTATAATCACAATTTATTTACATCAATTAATATTTTTGCTTCAAACCAGCAAAACAGGTACAACAACTATTTCCTACATGTAAAATGTAGAGGTAAGTCAACAGAGAGCTGACTCATTGAAATCCTTGCCCCAGTGAGGCAAATATCAAAATATCCAATTGTTTCAGTAGGGCTAGGACTTCTGCCTTTAGTCCTATATTCCCTATAGTCCTATATTTAGTCCTATATAATGTGACTAGATAAACCAATCTACTTTCTGTACCAAGCAATTTATTCACTGTTTGCCATCTCCAGACTGCATGAACTAACAGCTGCTGTTAACACAAACTCTGCAGAAGCAAGCTATTTCAACAATTTATTAGAACTCAGATGTAAATGCTGTAGGTACTACAAGATTTATGTCTCATACACATAATAATATGAATCTTTTTTTTTTCCTTTACAACAAAGATAATTTTATACCTGAGTTATCAACCACATTCATTCCAAACCTAAAAATAATGCAAAAAATCTACAAAATCCCTTTCGGTAGTACTGAGGAGCCATTCTTACTGTTTGCTCACCACTAAATAAGACAGTTTCAGAAGCAGTTCATTTTCCTAGGCAAACTCAAAGGAAGCATTTTTAGATCTTGCAGCACTCTCTTCCTGTTGGTAGCATACACCGTATTTTGAACAGTGAGTATTTCCATCACACAAAATGACCTCTCTTCCTACAGCTTACTGAGCAACTTCAGCATCAATGAGATGCACTGCGTGTCCTGTCACATGACAAAGCTGCCAGCATCAGGCATGCCTATGATTTCACTGTTTATGGATCTCACATCCGTTGAAACCTCCAAGGCAGCAGAAATAATAATGGGAAAAGCTGCTTCAGAGTCATTTGTGAGAAACAAGCAAGATGCTTGCACATGCATTTTTATATCCAAGAAATGTTGTGGCAAGGATCAAGAATAGCTATTCATAACAGGAATTTTTTTCACCCTTACCTGTAAATCCGGTTTCTGCGTTTCAGCTCTGTCAGTGCAGAATGAAAGGTTTACTCCCCCTTTTTCCATCCATCAGACAGCAGCCATCCAATAACTGAAGTCATCCTGGCATCCTCTGGAACATGCTCTCTCCCTTATTTCCCACTCCCCACCCCCATCTGCATGCTAGCAAAATGGGAAAACAGCATGAAGAAAACAACAAAAAAGCACATCTAAAAACCAGCTTTAATAAGCTACTTAGTAGTCAGTGAGGACACTCAGTACTAAAAGGTAATGACAAAATTTAAAGACAAGGAAAAAAAGTCTATTTATAAGCCTTCATCTCCACTACTGAATAGGAATTTTCCCTTTCAGCTCCTTTTTGTAAGGAAAAAACAAGCAAACAGCTGTAGGAACACAGTTACTGCCTGCATACATTCTTTGAGACTGACTCAGCTATCCAGATCTTCAGTGAAGAGTGCTGCTGTGCATTTAGGAAAGCTTGTGATTATCAAAATAACAGTGGTGCTTTTATACAAACAAGGATCTGAAATCTCATTGCAAATCAGAATATTTCAGAGATAGAGATGCCAGGAATTTCCTACAAAATATGTTTTCTTTCTGTTTGAGGCAGCATTTATAAAATACCTCAAAAAGAATAATTAGTAGATACCTTTATCCTGAATATTAGCTGCATAAAACTCTACCTGTATAACTGGTACATGTGCATTTATTTTTCTGTATTTATAACAGAGTAGCCAATGTTCAGTGTGCTGCATGAACTTTACACAAAACTTTCTACCTACATAAGGTTCAAATGCAGAGAATAACTAGGTGAACAATTTTCAAGTAATGTGCCTGAAATATACTCCAGTCTCTTTGCAGCCTCTTAAATCAAGTTTGGATTTTTTTTTCCCAAGATCAGAGAATTTTTATTTTCTATCTCTCTATATAAATCAGGTAGGTATCAGATCAGTTGAAGACAACAGCATCACATTTAGTTTATGACAGTTTAATTACATTTAAAATCAAAATCAAACATGAATCTTCTTAGCTAAGATATCATTTACTGCCATATCAAAGCATTTGTACTCCAGGATTTCCCCTTTAAAGAAAAACATTAAGCAGCAGAAGCTGACAAATACCTTTGTGTTTACAAATTTTAATCTTCAGCTATAGTTTTCCAATAAAATTAACTGTGAATTCCTTTAAATACGAGCATCTGTTCTCTTCAATGAATTATTGATCTTTAACGACAGCAAGACTATACCAATTAGCATACTTTCACTACAAAGTAATAGCTGATTTAGCTTCTGAAAAAATTAGCTGTCAGTCTTATCACAACAAACTGCCAGCAGATCCTGTGCATAACATTCAGATTCTGTCTTTACAAGTAAAGTAGGTGTCTTTTTAACCAAATTACCTCAGTTTAACATAAAACCTCTTCTTAGATGCCTAGAAAAATGGAAATCCTTTCCTGCAAGCATTAAAATACTATTAGGTTTCAAATCCAAAAAATCAATACCATTTTCTTTAGTGGGAAAAAAGGGAATACTGAGGGACACCTAAACAGACATTTGGCCCTGATAAGCAATACTGAATAGGGGATACTGAGGAGCACCTAAACAGATATTTAGCTCTGATATGCAATTGGCCGGAAGACTTCAAATTTATTTTCTTTTTGGTCTGCAGAAATAAATTTGGAATTGAGCACCAACACTTCATCTTTCAACCAGTCTGAGTGCTGACATACAGAACTATAGTGCCACAACTAGACTTAATAAACATTTTTTAAATTTAGATGCAAGGTACAGCACTGTGCCATCCCCCAAACACCATCAGAACAGCTAGCCAGAAAAATGGGCAGTATTAACAAGTCAATCATAATGCCTTGCAAAATCTACTGTGAAAATAGGAGAGTATGACCAACAAAAACCCCAATAGCTCTACAACAGGCACAGAATGAAGTGACTCGTAATATGACAGACAGACAATGTTTCTAAAGTAAAACACAAACAGCACTGCTACAAAAACTGATTAGCTTTAAGTAAGCTGCTGCTTCCCCCACGTTCCACAAGGGCTGCACACACAAGCCTCCCCAGCAGCGGGATCTGTGCAATCTCCAAACCTAACCCTGCCAATTTCCTCGGATTTCTGTGTAACATCAGACAGTCCTCGTGAAACTTGCCCCAATTTGCACATCAAGAATTGAGTAAAGTCGTTTACATAATAAATGCATTTTAAATCTATGAAATTCACTTCTGCAGAGTGCTGAGGACATTCTCCTGTGCAGGTGGGGGCGTTAGGTTGCCTGGGCAAAGGCCCAACCTACAGAGAGCCCAGCTGGTGGCCCTGACAGAGGAAGGCAGCAGCAGCCCCTGCCCACCCTTTGCCAGGACCCTTCCTTCAAGTCGAGCCTCCTGGCCCCGGCCCCTGCTGGAGCTGTGCTCCCACCGCCCTGCTGGGACCCGGCCAGGCACCCCCTGAGCGTGTCCCGAGGGATCCCCGAGCTGCCACCCCAGCCGGCCCCGGCCCCGGCCCAGCCCGCAGCCGGCCCCGGCCGGAGCGGCCCCGCACGGCTGAGCTGCCCCGGCTTCCCTCTCACCTGCTCCGTCCAAGCCACCTGCTGCCCTGGCTGCTCCCCGGCAGAGCACCTGGACCCGACTGGTCCTTTCCCGAGCCAGCACCTGCTCAATCTCAGCAATGCTTTCCAGCTCCAAAGGGCCATTATTGGACTAATTAACCACATATACACAGAGATGGAGAAATGGAAACAATCCAGGTTTGTACCCAGTCCCTGCCGTGACTCAAGGAATTACTTTTTGTACTTGTATTTGTTTGGCTATTTCTCCTTTTTTTACACTTACCTATACTTGATACTCCATACAACACACATTTATCTTTTTTTCTCCTGAGCTATTACTTTGGAAAAAAGGAAAGCTCTACCAGAAAGCAGATTCCTGCAACAACTTCCTTTGGTTTTTTTTTCCCTGATTATGTGTATTGCTACCAAAATATTTACTTCTGTTTTCTCTGACTCTACAAAGAATGAAGTTGCTTTTGGAAATCCCTGTATGAAACAGTTCAACAGGATCACCTCCCTCCTAAAAAAACCTTCAGGCTGTGGTACTGGATAGCACCTCCTTCACCATCTTAGTTTCTCCTGAAATGCAAATCTTTCCAAGTAGGAGAGAAGGTAAGCAATGGCTGAGGGCAAAATGATCTTGTAGATGTACAAATCTCAAAGAACTCTGATTAATGGTAACTAATATCTCTTGATCTCCACTCCATACACCACACAGGCACACTCAGCCCCTGGATCCCAGCAGCTATACTCTGGTTACACAACTTCATGATAGCTTATCACACAGTCCTTCACTAAAACCAATTACTGTAGATCTCTCCTGTCAAGGGTGAGAGCAGCTCTAACATCCTTCATGAAGGCACAGCTTGATGTTTAGAGATAATGCTCCAGGCAGAGTTTTGAGACAGTCACCAGTCTGTTCACCAGGCTCCTGACTGCAGGCTCCAGCATTTGCCTAAGACAAGCAGTGGTTACCATCCAGCTCAGCAGCAGAAGAGCTATCATCTGACCTGTTGTAAGAGGTCAGGTCTTCCACAGCAAAATCCTCCTCTGAAAGATTGCTCCTTGGATGTTGAAACAGATTTCTCACACATGTCTAGAAATCAGATCCCTATTCACAATTCTGTTAGCAGGGTCCCAGAAGGCATGTCATGTTCCACACGTTAGATCTACTGGATCTCCTGAATGCAGACAGGCATTGTAACACCTTGTTTCTCAGCATTCCACATGCCTGTGCAATGACACTGGAAGTAGAAGGAACCTGGCTTGTAAGGTAGCAACAAGACTGCATGAATTTCACAGCCAATGCCAATTCCATGTGGCAACTCAGGATATCTGCTGTTGTTACAAAATGTGCCACCATGGTCCCCAAGCAAAATAAAAATCATTAGAGGGAAAAAAAGAAAGGGATGAATTAACTACATATGACTTACTGGTGTCTACTCAGCTACCTAGAAAAATCCTGCATAGTCAAAAAACTGTGGTTTTTTTTTTCAAACCCACTGATGTTTGATTATGAAACCCAGGGCAAGGTTTCCCCAATTTGAAGTTGCTGGCATTGACATGAAGTTGTGTATGATTTATGACTGAAAGCAAATGGAAAATTGATGTTTCTTTCTCACAAATGGTAGAAAAATGCCATTATCGAGTCTTAAGAAATACCGGCAGAATCCCAATATTCTGAGGTTTAAGTAGTTGGAAGCTATCAAACAGGATACATGTGATACAGTTTCTGTGAGTTTTTGGCAAAAAATAAAAACAACTCCACAGTTAAATAGCAAAGTAAAAAGGCAGAATCCATATAACAAGCTATACTGGCTTCAACGCCCATTGACTGCATTCAATGAAGCCTGAAGACAGGTCAGGTTGGAAAAGGTGGTGGATAATTATGGGCAATGCACAATGTCAATACATCACCCTATATTCTGAAAATCAAAACTGCTTCAGGAAAGAACAGGATTCATTAAGGACAGCATTCATACATTTGTATTCTTCAACAGAACCTAGAAGACTGTACTGTGTCTGAAGGAGTTGAACTGTGCTCCAGTTCAGAATGGAAACAAACCAAGCCCGTTCTCATCAGGCACATCATACTGGTCAGTGGATCTTGGCACTTGAATATATTCCTCCTGTTACAGTAGGAGGAATAAACTATCAAGGAGCTGTAAAAACTACACTGAGATGCTGGGCTTGCAGGTGAGGATGCAGATTGAGCTCTGGGTGGGAGGCCAGAGAGAGACAAGAGGCTGTGAACTGCAACTTTGGGATGACAAAAGGCACAAAGATTGGTGATGCTGGCCAGGTGAATGGACACTGAGAGACACAGGAGGAACTTTTTAATAAGAAAGGAGATGAAGTTGGGTGACACCAGGAAGGTGGATGGACACAGGGATGGCAGCAAGAGCTGAAGACCCCTGGAGGAGACTTTTCCACACTGGGACTGTGAAGGCACAAAGCCTTTGCTGGGGGTCCCTGCTCAGAGGCACCAGCTCCAGCTGCTTCTGTGTTACTGTGCCAGGAATAAACGGCTTCATGGGCATGTGAAGCTCCGCTGTGGGCAACCCGGGGTGGAACTGGTGAGGAAACTCGGTCTGGCTGTGTGAGGGGCTGTGCTGGGCGTCCAGCGGGGCCTGCCCCGTCACTGGGGCCGCCTGCCACGAAGGGCTCTGGTCCCAGCTTGGGAGTGCAGCTGCCAGAGCCTCGGGAATGGGCACACTGGGAAGTTTCATCAGTGGGGCGAGTGGGGAAGGGCTGCACTGCCCACTGCACTGCTAAAGGCCAAAGACACCTGCCCCAGCTTTAACACAAATAGTACTGGAGCACCCATTAGAAATAAGATTTTCTTTACTCCTTGATAAACAAAACCAAGGAAAACCAAAACAAATGTTCCTTTCTTCTTAAAATATGTGTAGCAAGCTTGTGTGAAATCAAGTAAAATTAAAAACAAAACCAACCAACCAAAAAAAAAAAAAAAACCCTAAGAAAACCTACACCACAGAAACCTCCATGAAAATAGTGCCAGGTGAGAACAAATCTCAGGCAAAACTGAAAAACATATCCAAGGCAGACTAATTTAAACCTCTTAGAATGCAAGTTACATAAATTTCAAGTTTCTCAGACTCCCACCCACTTACCAACCAGGAGTATATTCAGTCTATACTCCTTCAATCAGCTCTAAAGTATAGTCATCTGCCTTCAGTCAAAGCAAAAGTCGTATAACAAATGACACAAAAAGAGACAAAAGGTAAGCAAGGAACTTTTGCACCAGAGTATAAATGGATTTCCATCAACTCATCTGTGACTATCCTATAAAGCAGCTTTCTACCATGGAAATTATTTCCAATTTTGTTAATTCGCAAACCAACTAAGTCAGGTAAGCGCTTCCTAAAACCCAGATTTGACTTCTCATAACTAAATAACAATACAAAAGCCTAAAACATCAAACTTCAAGAACAAGCTCCTCTTGAACCATAATCTACACTTCATGACTGAAAGGCAAAATGAAACAAACCTGAAAAAGTTTAACAACTCAGTTTTATTAGTGATAAATAAAAATCCTTGGCCTTTAGCCATATCTGCTCCAGTGACGGTGGCAGAGCACAGTAAGGGAAAGGAGGAGGTACTACCTTTGGAAAGGAACACAGACAGACTGACAGCTGGGTCAGTCTGGAACACCGCTTTTCACTGCTATGACACAGGCACCTTATGAGATTTTACTTAGTCAACACAGCTGAGTACCTGAAAGATTTATAAGGGTTCTTTTTCTGCTTATTTGCAGGCAAGAGTTTCTTCTTTTATTTATATTCCTCCTCCTCTACTAATGCACTGACTTGATGAAGCCTTTAAGGTTAATAAAACATACAGAAACATAAATGCATGAAGCCAAATATTATGAGCTTAAGCAGCTATACCACAATTAGTTTAGAATCAAACAGGAGAGGTGGAAAAACATTAAGAACAGGGATAATACCTAAATACATTTCCTCCAAACATTTGATGCTTACCCCAACTGTGGGCATCTCTCAATTTTTTCAAGAGTAAAATAAAAAAACAACAAGATTTAGATAAATTTTGCCCTGAGCATTATCATCCTGGTTTCAACCACATGCACAGTGTCCTAATCCTCCTAATTTGGTTTTTCCTAGCAAGTTTCAGCTCTCTCTCCCCTGCCCAGCTTCATTCATGAGTCTACAGCTACCCTATCTTCAGCCTTACCTACTGCTCATATTCATTCATATTGGTCACTAAAAGCAGCCCTTAGCATTTTACTTTTATTGGGGATTGTGGGGCTGCCCACAGTCAGCTCACACAGATGACCAGAGAGGTCACAAGGCTACACCAATATCTAAAATCACATTTTTCCTGTATTAGATATTGGATTTTGTGCCATATGCTGCATGTATCCATGTGCCAACCAGTGATCAAAAGAGGTATCAAATGGTGGATCAGGTTCTCAAGTACATCATACAGACAAACCAGGTTTTTTTTAATAACCATTTGTGGTGTGAAAAATTAACAGTGTTTTACATTTCTACCAACAGAAGTACTACATTTTTAAATACACTTACAAAAACTTTAATTCCAGAAGTCACTGAAGGAGCTCCTCCTTTACCCCATGTATATTTTCAGGAAAGGCCATGCCCTGTTGCTGTTGATAGTACTCAGTGTTTTTCCCCAGTACTGCTGATGCACAGCTCACCAAAACAGACAAGGAAAGAGCATCCAAGGAAATCATGTCCAGTTCATAAAGACATGTGACTGACCAGTACTACCAGCCTTTCAATACAACCACTTCCTTGGGGCCACTCTCATGCCTGTTTGTTTGTAATAACAAAGAAAAATCACCATTGTACAGGAAAGAAACATAAGAAGTTATGCATCACATAAAGACTAAAGATCTTTAATCACAAAAGATGATGAGTAGGGAATTAAGTTAAGCTATTGAATTAATAGTAAGCAAATTTAAAGCTTGTAAATGGCAGAGCTGTTAAAAAAAAGGAGGGGAAAATTATATGAAAGATCAGTTGCTTTTTCAGAAATTCAGAGTGTGCCTAATTTGTCTCCTTGTAAAATGAAAGGTCATTATTTAACTTTTTACTCCATCACAGCTAAGACAGAATTCAAAACGTACATAATTCTGCTGATAAATTAAAATGGCCTCACTCCCCAAGTAACGGGAACTTCAGTTGCACCAAAGAAAGCAGTGTTCTGCAAAAATCGACCTGCCTCTTCACATACAGATCTGCAAAAGCATTCTAGAAGAGAACACTCACTTGGCAGGGAACAAGAGTCTAGCTCCTATTTCCAAATCAATCTTGTGAACAAGAAAGCCAAATGATCCCTACACACAAGTGAGTGGCCCAGCATTAGAGTGTTATGCCCCATTTCATCCAATATCAGCCAAGAGAAATGGCAGCCCTTGCTTGGCACTATCCTCCCAACATTATTTTATAGCTTGTTCATTACCTTTTATCTCTGAAAGATTCAGGTGTCAATTTCAACACTTCCAACCAAGAAAAAACAGTATCCAAGTCTCTCATTTTCTTCGGAACAGCTCCCAGCTACAATAAACCAGTATGTGGCTATCACTGGTAGAAGAGAAAATTCAATCACATTAAGAGTTCACCCATAGAAAAGAGATCAGTGCTTTGGATTTCCACTGCACACAGCTGACTGTACTCTAAAGCTCAGAATTCCTACAGTGCTGGGATGCCCATTTCAGCAGGGTGGAAGCCCCAGTGAAATGCTGGGTGACACATGTTCTACTGGCTATGTTAAAAACAGGGTAAGCATTACTTTAAAGGTTGTAGCTGCAGAGAGATGTCAAATGGATTTCCTGACTTGCAAACGCCTTTTTAATCACCTTCAGTGCAGCAGCAGCCTGCAAGAAAATGCTTAGCAGAATCACAAACTTTGAAGGAGCCATACCAACAGAAAGTCAGGGTTGGCAGTGAAAAACAGGATAGTCAAAAGCAACAACAAGGAGCTAATTTAAACAGTTTTCTCAAGACATGTCAAACAAGGAAAGACAAAAAACATTGTCACTGGGCAGAGAGAGCTCTTTTCAGACAGATCAGCTTCTGGAAGAATCCCAAAGTTGTCATCAAAACCAAAAAGCCTCACTTCTTACACAAACTGTTAAGCCTTAGGCTAGGAAGGATTTTCAAAGCAGTGACAGAGTCTGCTTTATTTTGCATCATTGTGAATACATGATTTTTGGTGAAGTTAATGAGTGATAGAAGCTGGAGAACAGGCTTCCTTCGGTGTTCAGACACAAAATCAGAAAGTCATATGCAATGAGAAGTCATTTAAGCTCTCCTTTATTTAGAACAAGTGTTTATATTCAGTGTGTCTCTAAGGGAGAGGTGCAGACAATGGTCTCCACAGTCTTTCTACTGTATCCCTTACAGATCTCTTACAAATTCAATCAAAAATTGTCTGAAAAATCTGTCCAGTCAGGTAGCTGTGTCCCATGATGAGAGATACAGTGTTTAATGTAACTGGAGGGACTCTGGGCAGAAGAAATCAGCCCTTGATGATCAGATGGTTCTTGTCTCACAGGTAGGTGGTATGATGAAACAAAGATGGCATCAAAGATAGCACAGCTATCAATTACAGCTTTTACAGATACATCAAATTGGGAAAATACTGAAGGTTGGCCATCAGACAATCCCTTCAGTATCTCTGCTACCTACTGAATATGCAGAAAGACAGTGTACAGCACAGGTCAAAACCTTGTCTTTGTAACCAAGCCAACTGCTCTTATCTATTAGCACGACCATTGGCACCTCCCCGAGGGTAACCTGGAACAGTTCCACAAAAGCCCTCACCTGTAAATAGATTAGGTATAAAAGGGTAAAGGGTATCATCCACTCGATGTTATGGATTAAAATATAATAGGAAAAGTTCCATATAAGCTGGAAGGTACAGGAAAGCCATTTCAAATATTTTCATATATCACATGAATGACTCTTTTTGGTATTTTCACCTACTAATGTACAGTTCTCACCAAGCACTTTCACAGGCAACACAAAAAATATCAATTTTGGAATAATTTAAACTTTTAGATGAATGCTGATCACTCTACAGAGATTGAAAAGATGAGTTCCCTAACCATTTATTACTAAAACGAAATTAAATATTAATTTAAATCTGTTTTAAAAGTGGATTTTCAATCAATTTTTTTAGTCCACCTTTTTTTAAAAATCTAATAGTGAGATGCAAGCAATTCAAGATATTCTAATAAACACTATATTTCACTCTAGGGATACAATATGATAAGAGAACAGAAAACCAGGCAATTTTAGCTTTTTTCACGGGGCTTTCCTCCTCTCTGATTGACATTTACAGACTTGATCTTTAATAGTTTTGATAACAACTGAATGTATTCATTTTACAGATAATATATCACTATAAAAACTACAATTTTTCTACATCTTAATAGGAACTTTACCCACACCCAGGATCAGCAACAGTATGAGTAGAGTGTTTCATCAGTAATATATCAGATGCTGACAAGAAATCCTGATAGTGATCAGTTCAGGAGCTACTCTAAGACTTTAAATTTTCTTCATTAAGCACAAAACATGGTCGCAATTTTATTTTAATATCAGCATTTTTATCAGACTGTTTCTAAAAACAAGACTAAACTGTTCCTAACAAAAAAGAAGTAATTACTTTTCTTCATTAGTTATCCTTAAATGTAACCCACACTGCATTCTGCAAACAAAAGTGTGAATTTTCTTTAAAACCCCTCTTCATAAGGGAGGTACCACGATCAAAGAACTCGGCAAGAGCATCATTTGGCTGCAATCACGCACTGACACCTAGTGAATGCTTGCAGCTAAGGAATCCTGCGCTCATCTCCTCCCTGCCCTGCACCACGAGTGTTACCAGCACACTCATCCTCACAAGGTGCTTCAAACACAGCGTGCCCCCAGTTCCGACAGGGGGACACCAGGACGCGTGTTATTCCGAGCATGAAGAGGCACACAGAGCATGTGACCAGCTCAAAAGCCTCTATGTCCCTGTAAACGAGTCCCTACTTTGCTCTGTTTTTCACGCATAATGGCAGCCTAGTGACAAGTGCTCAGCACGGCAGTGGGAACGAGCAGACAGACAGGCTCCTCCAGACGAGATGGATTCTGCCACCCCCCAAATCCACTCAGGGAGTCAGCTGGCTCCACACACAGCACAATTGTTTTCTTTCCATTATGCAGCAGATGGTGCTGGAGATGATCTGAAAAGCCCTTAAACGTGAACGGCACATGCAGTGAAACAGGGGAGACTGCAACCAGAGGATTTATAGCCGAGAACAATCTGGGGTCAGTGATTATGTCATCACATTGTCACTCCTAATGTGTCTCAGCAGAGATGCAGAAGCTAGCTGTTCAATCCATTCATCGGGCTCCATGCAGAATCACCAGCCTCACATCCTCACCACAAACAACAGAGTTCCTGACATTCTTACTCCACTGCTCTTATTCTTTAATTGCATTTAAGGGTTCCCTTTTCCCAAACGTTTTGCATTTCTTCAGCCTAAAACCCAAGGTAGCAATTATCTCTTCTCTCGAATTCTTAGGGAGCGCTGGACAAATTATTCAGTGAAAAACTGCACTGCCTAGTATTACAAGCCAAGCCAGAAAACAAATTCCAAACTAAGCCTTCAATCTCTTTCTTACAAGTGAGTTGAGGTTGTGTTGGAAGGCAGGGGAGGAGGGGCAATGCAATACACTGCCAGACGCTATCCATCTCCCTAAATCTTTTCAGACCCATGTTCCAAATTCCAGTTTTCACAGCATGAGTTTCTTGAATTTCCAAACAGAATGTTCCAGAATCACATAAAGCATTATGAATTGTATACCTCTGCAGCCTGTAAGCATTTTTCCAATATTAGCTCTGAATTGACTTTAATGGAAGTTAGTTGGAAGAAAAAAACAAAATCAGTAATTCCAGAACTTCTAGCTTCACTTGAAAAAAAAATTATGTGTATCCAGGGTATTCATGCTCGGCTCTGGGTGCTAGGCTCAATTTCTCTCATGTATATGCAAGTTATTTTGTTACACCTATAACCTACACAGGTGATAGCAGTAGTGAAAAGTCCTTAATAAATGGATATTTGGATGAAGTTATCACTAAACAGTAGGTTGCTCTTTCCTGTATGACCCTTTTCCAGCAGAACTGCTTCTCTTTGAATGAGCAGCTCCAGTTGCAGAGGTCACAGTGGTCCTTTTTCCTTTTCATGATTCCATAATAATCCACATTTGTGTGTGGTGATAGTGGCAGGGGGAAAGGGAGTTCTCCCAGCCCAAACCACGAAGACCAGCAGGCCACTGGCAACTACCTTTACTTTCCAAATTTGTTTTTAATGCATCTCTAAATTACCACATATTATGAGGATAAATTTCTTAGATGTACTATTCAGAGGCTTTTACAACATTAAATTATCTACTTTACCTGAGTTGATTATTTCAGCAACTTTGTAATTCCCATTTCCTTTTTACCAGTTACAAAACAAAACAACCCATGCTAAACTTGGGGTTATGGCAGGGACTTCACAAATCTGAATAACTGGCTTCTTATTTTGGAATGAGTGCTCAGAAGGAAAAGCAACAACACAGACAAACTATCTAACTTTGAAAAAATGACCCAAGCAGAGTCACTCTATCAAGGCTTATCCTATAGCTATTTGGTTCAGGATACACCCCAAACACCCCATGTCACTTTTGCCCATCTGAGACGGTGAGGGACAGACACTGAAAAACACACAAAATTACTGCCACTGTTAACAAATTTTAGTTTGTGAATTGGGTGCAGTATTTTGAGATCCTTCATTTAAAAAGTACAGTGTAAGTCTCTTAAAGAAGTAAATATTTCACGAATATTTTATCTTGGAAACAAGTTCAAGCCAAAGTAAACATTAGCAGAAGCAGCGCAAATTCTAAGCAATTAAACCCTCAATGGTTTTTATAAGCATATACAAGGTTCACAAATATATAAACATAGAAATTTTTAGGTATACAGAGTGCTCTCCTGCTTGTTGAGACCGTATCTGGAAGACAACATGTTTTTCTATGCTATCACCACAGTAAGGCTTGACAATTTTTTCATAATTTCTTATTCCGTGTAAAAAATTAGAACAGGTATTCTTGTCAAATAAGAATTCACATTTAGGTGTAAACATATGGGCAATTGGGGAGGAACCGCAGAGTGCCTGATCAGCTTTCAATGATCAAAATTTCTTTTGTAATAAAGAATATTTATACTCCCTCAAAGCAGTATCCTGCTTGGCAGCTCAAAAATCCTTGTTGCCATGGGAACTGCAAAAGAAGCCAGTTGTGACATAGCAAGCCTATAACAGAAACAAGTCTACTGTGAAATGACCAACAGTTCAGGGTTTTGTATAAAAATGCTTGAGTATTTTCAACCTGAAAACAAAATGCTGCCTCAAATCTTTCTTCCAAATCCTCCTTCCACAAATATATTGCAAATTTTCATTAAAATACAGACATTGCTTATATAAAATGAGGTAATTTTGTATTTCATATCTACTACATCCAGCACAAAAATACCTACTTCCATATGTGTCCTTTGCAGATATATTTGGTACAAAGTGTACATTAGTGATTTACTGTACTTTATGTAGAGAGACAAACATCTCAGAAACAGAAGAGACAAAAGACTAAAGCAAACACAAAAAAATACTGCATAAGAAACTATATAAAGGAAGACTTCTAATGCAATTATATAAACCAATATTTCAAGGGTATACATGCAATTTGCCCTTTGTATCTGTTCTCACCAGGTAAGAAAAATCAGTGCTTGATTACTAAAATAGAACATCATGCCTTTTGAGAAGGCTGTTGGCACTTCAAAGCAAAGTGAAAAAGCAGTGTCAAACCCAGAGTCATGCAGTTCCCACTTGAACACAGTTTGCAGAAGTGTGAATAAAAAAACCCAACAGGCTGATCAAAGGATCCATGTAATAACATGGGACTCATACTGTCAAACATAACCCTTTCAGTACCCCATTATAATCTTATCGAGACACTAGACTTATTTTCCTGCCAAATATGTGTATGATAAAAACGTCCTGAGAACACCACATGATAAGGACTGCACTGAAATGATGTGACCTTTAGGTCACATATGCTGATTTGTGACACATCAATGAAGTTGGGGAGAACCCCGAAGAAAACAGTTTTGCAAAACAGTTACCTGCAAAACT
This sequence comes from Ammospiza nelsoni, assembly GCF_027579445.1. Classification (NCBI taxonomy): domain Eukaryota; kingdom Metazoa; phylum Chordata; class Aves; order Passeriformes; family Passerellidae; genus Ammospiza; species Ammospiza nelsoni. Next base: position 21,783,947 of record NC_080639.1, read on the forward strand.
GCTTTTATATGCCAAAGCCGGCTCGGATATGTTTAGAATACCTTTTAACATTGTAACTACTTAAGCATCACATTATGACTAATTAAAAAAGAATCCTAGGGAACTAGGTACAAGTCTTATCTGCAGACTGCCTCACGGCTCCAGATTGCTTTGCAGAACCATTAATTAGGAAATACGTTCTTTTTTATCTGTTCTAACAACACTTGCTTATCAGACAGCACATTATACAGAATGTATTATCACTGAAACCAATTAGTTTGGATTACCTTCACTTCACCCCCCTCCCTGGAGGGCAGATAAGAGCAGCTATCTCCATTTTGGCCATGCCCACTCTCCTTTTTGACCTAGCCTGCACACCCTGGCACAGAACTGTGCAGGTCTTGCCAAATGCTTGGACTAATCGTCAAGTAACTGAGGCTGTTGAGAGTAATGGAAGGCATTCCCAATGGAGAGGGCACTGCCTGGGAAATGGGAAATGCAACAGGCTTCACTTTTTTACCTGTCAAAGCCATAGAGCAAACAGGATGAAGGAGAGGGAGAGCAGTGATACCTGCATCTTTATTAATGTCTGCAAAAGTATTTAAACTGGACTCAAGAAGTCAAGCAATCTACAACAAAGTGAACCAGTTCAGTGAGAAAACCTCAAAAAGATAAAATTTTACTTTCAGAATAGTGTGGCATTATTCATTTGACAAGTTTTTAGAATTAGCAAAAATATATGCTTCCTTAAATGGGTTGTGGGATAAGAGAGTAATACATTACAATGATGCGTACTAGAAACAGCAAAAAATAAAAATATTAAATCTTCTAGATTATTTTACATGCATGTATCAGTCCTTCACTTAACATTGCATCTATTTGATGAATCCTTTTTCCAGTGACACAAATGTTCTATTTTTTTCAGATTCATACACACCTTAGGCAGATGTGTTCACTGCCAGAGATACCTGTGAGAGATGAAGAGACTGATGTCCAGAGACCTCTGGAGTGCAGGTGTGAGGGGCAGGGGCAGCTCAGGCCTTGCCCTGGAGCCTGCTGTACCCCAGCTCCCAGCACAGGGGAAGCAATGCCCCACACCCCACTCTGGGGCTCCTAACCCAGCTCCTAAGTGGCCAAATGACCACAAGGCCCACCTGGGAGAAGGGCCCAGGAAGGCCAAGGCGTATTTAAGGCCAAACACAAAGCAATCAGATGTCTTGACCCTACTTTTATCTCAGTACCACAGGAGTCCAGGAGTTGGTACTGATATGTGTCCTTTTCTGAATCTTTTCTGCCTTCCTTTCTTCTTCTAATTCCTTCTTCTTGGAATTTTTAAGAACTTAAAACTGAATTGGTTTACAGTTTGCTAAGTTGAATGGGCCAAGTTAATGCTTTAAGAAATGTTTTATGTTGATTGAATGCTGCATTAAACCCTTTTCAAAGTTTCTTTGATTTTCTAAAGCTGCCAATAAAGTTCTTTTTGTTGTTTTGATCTCTTGAGAATACCTTGTCTGTATTTCTCCTGTGGGTCTAACGTAGAGTACATGAACAACTGTAAGACCTTTCCAATGGCTCATCAAGTGAGTTGCTTGGGGCCTTTACAGCACTCAAACCCTCTTATTCTCTGGCTCAACATTTCTCTGAATTAGTGTGCTGGGCTTGGCTTGGAGAGAGTTAAATTTCTTCATAGCAGCTGGTAGGGTGCTGTGTTTTGGATGTGTGCTGGACACAGCGTTGGTAATTCCAGGATGATTTTGTCATGCTGAGCAGTGCTCACACACAGTCAAAGCCCTTCCTGCCCCTCACACAGCCCCACCAGGGAGGAGAGGGAGCTGGGAGGGGGCACAGCCAGGACAGCTGCCCCAGCTGACCACAGGGACATCCCACACCACAGGGTACTGTGCTCAGCACACAAACCTGGGGAAGAAGGAAGGGGAGGTGTTTGCAGTGACAGTGTTTGTCCCCAAGTCCCGTTACGTGTGCTGCAGCCCTGGCTGTCCTGGATGAGGCTGAGCACCGGCCTGCCCATGGGATCTGCTGGATAGATGCCCTGTTTGGCTTTGTTTGTGTGCACAGCTTTCCCTTTACCCACTGAACTGCCTTTACCTCAACCCACAAGTTTCCTCACTTTTACCCTTCTGACTGTCTCCCCCATCCTGCTGCTGGAGTGAGTGAACAGCTGTGCAGCATTTAGCTGCCAGCTGGGGTTAAACCAAAACCATCAGTCACCATCAACCACCTGTAGGAGATTCCCCCATAGAAAGTAAAGCAAACCCCAGCTCAGCCCCATTCCCCCCCTTCACTGTGAGCAAACAGACTGATGTAGTACATCCGTGCAGTAACATCTGTCTGTGGTTAAAGCAAGCTGTGCTACCAGTGTGACAAGTGCCAAACAAGGCTGTCTGCCGATCTGCAGCGTCTCTACAAGGCCGTTTGTTTCCAAAATACAACAATTTACAATAGTGAATGTGTGTTGTAACACACATCATAACCTCCTGCAGTTGCTTATTGCTTATTCCCTCCACAGCCATTGCAATGCAATCACAGAGGCAGGAAATAATTTTAAATTGTCATTAGAACAACCTCACAAAGACAAAAATCTAAACACTAGACACAAGACCTATCACAAAGATAAATTCATAGCAAGGTAACAGTGCATGCTGCAAACACTTTTTTGACTATTACACAAGTAAGGGTCCCCACAGAGTGAAGAAACCAGTCTACATTCAGGTGCTTTAGATTCCATATATACTACCTAACTCAAAATACAACCAGATTTCCCAAGGTTCAACCAAAATTCTACCACATATTGCAGAAAGTTCTCTTTATTTCATAGTAAAAGCTAAGTACACCTAAAAAGCTTTATGAAGTGTAAGAACACTTTAAAATAAAGCATGCTTAGTCACAAACTATCCACATTTTCTCATTTTGTTGCACTTAACTGCATTGTCTAAAACAAATTATGATGACAATTTTAGTGACTAGTGAGGGATGTTGTTGAGTTAACCTGAACTACTCTTCAAATAATAAACATGAAAATAACATCTTGAAACAATAGCCACAGATAAGACCAGACATACAAAAAGGGCAGACCTTTCCTTGTAGTCAATATTTAAAACCTCTATTTTAGAGATTTCTTTAGCCTGCCTTGTTCTGACAAGACTAAAAAGCACATAAGTTGTGATTCTGGAATCACCCTAAAGTATGTCACTCCAGCACCTATGTCCCTGGGTGTTTATTTACGTGGCCACTTCTCAGGGTAAATATACTGAAATTTACAAATCCCTTAGAGCTTTGTTTTTTCTACAGACACTATGCAAAAATCCATTCTCCAGTTTGCCCACTGATAAAGTAAGGGTGACTAATGTGGATGAGAAGTCTTTTGCGGCAGACTTGCCCCAGTAAAACATCCTCGTTCAGAACACTGCAATATATGGTGGGTATAGTTACCCGTTAAGTGTGAATGAACATGGGAAACTGAGCATGTTTTGCAGCCTGCATCGAGCTGTTCATTATTTAGCTCTACTAGCCTCTCACAACTGTTTGTTTCCCTGTCTACTGAGAGCAGAAGATGTTTTAGACAAAGAACGAACTGGAGGTATATCATCGCTCCCGAGTTTGCTGCGCTAAGTGGATATCGAACACAGTTTCTCACACAGGACAAGCACAGTCTTGCAGCACCACAGATCTATCCAGAACCACAGACTACACAGAAATCAATCCCCTGACACATTTCCCATTTATTCCGCTGTGCCGGGGCCAGGGGGGCCAGCGCAGCCCGGTCCGTGCGCTCCGTGCAGCGAGGCCAGGCCCGGCCCGGCACCCCCGGCCCAGCGAGCCGGCCGGGGCAGACACACACACGCATACTCACACACACAGACACGCACACAGACACACAGACACGCACACAGACACGCACACAGACACACGCACACACACACAGACACGCACACACACGTACACACACACAGACACGCACACACACACAGACACGCACACACACACACGCACACGCACATACACACAAACACACCCCGAGGGGCTCCGGGCCGAGGGCCGCGGCTGGGAATGGACGTGCTGGGCCAGCGGCAGCGCCGAGGGACGGCCAGAACCCCAGGAGCCCTAACCCAAGGTAGCCGCAGGCCACCTCACCTCACCTCGCATCCCTTTCCGCGTCAGGTGTGCCAACCGCCAGGACAGACAGGCGCCCTTGCAGGCGAGGATCCAGATCGCCTCCGCTCTGGGGACAGCCGCTGTCTCTGGGTGACTCCCAAGCGCCGATGCCAGCGGGGTTTGCTCTCCTCTCCCCTCGCCCGGATCTCCCAGCGCCTGCGCTGGCAGCGGCCGCGCCGCGCTCCGCCTGAGCCTGAGGCCGGCGGACGCGCACTGCGCCTGCGGGCCCTCACCTGAGCCGCCGGGCTCCCAGCGCCGCCGGGCGCCTCCCGGGCTCGCCAGCCGGGCCCGCGCCCGCTCCGGCAGCCGCCGCCGCCAGGGACGCCGGGCCCCCGCCCTCCATCGCCGGCAGAGAGCGCGGCCAGCGGCGCTGCCCCGGCTCCGGGGCGGGGTGACCCCAGCGGCTCCCGCTCCGCCCTCCCCGGGGCGCCGCTCGGGTCCGGGCGCTGCCGAGCCGGGCGGGGCCGGGGCAGCTCCGAGCGGGATGCTGCGGGACACGCGTGGGCATCGCCCGTGTCCCATGGGTCTGTCACAGGTGTTTCCAGTACTGCTGCAGAGCTGTTGACTAAACAAACAACCAAGGGAGGGGTACCCAAGCACAACCACAGCTCCTTGTTGTTCTGCTTGTTGTTTCAGGCATTTAATAATTTCTTACTTTGTGCTCGTCTTCTGGTAAGCTCAAACCCCTCTCAGACACATACTGATTATTTTCAGTCTAAGTCAGACAAATTTATTATTTATGTACCTGCTATTTTTTCAATACCTTTCCCTCCCCAAAACCAACCAAACCAACGTGAAACTTGTCCTTTAATTACACATTTTGGATTTTGGATATTTTGGATTTTGGGTTCTCTCATCTCTCCCTATCTTACACCCTGCCTTGACAATTGTTTTTTACAGCTGATGTGAAAAATCTAACTGAAACAGTGCAGCCTGAGTGCTCACTACTTGAGAGTAGCAATACTCATTTCTAGGGTGGACAACCTCAACAGACCATCAGCGGTTGAAAACTGGAGAGAAGGGACAAAAGGCATGCACCATCCGACTGCTCCATTTGTGCTTCTCCTGGGGTGCACACCCGGAGCTCACAGTTCCACATCACTCAGATTCCTGGGTACATCTGTCTTCCCAATACTCTTCAGAGGATCTGATGTAGAGTGCATATCTGCACATCTATGATGATTATTAGAGTTTGTGCTTTTAATTTGTTCAGTGTAACCTTCATGGCATTACTTTAAATTTAAGACAGAGAAAAGTTCTTAGAAACAGCACTCAAATATGATTGCTACCTAAAAATTTGGCTCTCGTGTTATCATAAAATAATAAATTCTACTTAGAAAATAATGAGATAAATATTTTTTTCTTTATAACACAAAGCTAAATCTTCACTTCAAATGTAGAATATAATTGAAATTATACCTACATTGCAGCCTTGGTAGCTAGAGACTTTATTTAATATCTGGCTTTTCAGGTGTCTCAGAACACCTGATATGAAAAAGGGATTGAAGCATCATGAGCTCTTAGATGTTATCCTGGGATCCTGAATAGGATTAATAACCTCAAGAGTTTAAGTTCAAATGATGTTTAAGATCTTTCAGAAAGCATACAGCTTCAATTTTTTTACTTTTCACAAACCTATTTCTAACATTTTATATATATTTATATTTTACTTTCATAGCACCTCTTGATATTCAATAGTTTATAGTGGGAAAATAAAAAATGCAGACAAAACCATTAAATACAATAAAAAATGAAGTCTTTATTCTTTTGGCTCAACTGTAATGTGGTTTACTGTTCTTTATGGTAATAGCATTTTCCTGCATGCAGTTCACCGACACACAAGTCAATATTTTTGTAAAAGGAGGAGTCAACATCGAATTTTTGCTTGTGTAAGAAACACAAAATGTCCTGATGTGATCAATTATACAAGTTTGCTATTTAATTCCTGTGGAAAAAAAAAAAAGCATTGTGGATCCCATATTATATTTAGAACAGTTCTAGTGCAGCATGAATCAACAAGAATAAGAATAGTCTATGTAAACAAACACTGGTAAAGATTTCATGAATAAAAATACTACCTTGAAACTTCTGATGCAGGCAGTGCTAGAATCTTAAACAAATCCTTCCCACCACATTTCAATTACAAGTTATATCTATTTGGAAGCAAGTGCATTTTGGACTCAGTTTGAAACTTATTTCACATTAAAATGTGTGCAAAAATACAGTACTAATAAAAAAGCAGAAACCTAAAGCTACCCCATTCTTTCCTTTGTTTCTTATTTTGTGAAGTTCTTGAATTAAAAAGTGCTATGGATAGAAAGTAATAAAAGTGACAGTAACATCAACCTGAAGATAATTCTCATTTCTTATTTTATGTACAAAATGCTGAAAAATAAAATAAAATGGTATTTTTTACAGTATTTATATTTTCTTAGAAAATTCTATCCATGTAGTTTTCAACAGATTAAGCAGTTTGCAACATATCCTGTACAGTCTGACTATGCACCGTACAGTAGTCACTTAAAATTTTAGAATGCAAAGCAAGAAGCTCTTAAATAACTGCAAACTATTGCTTGATGTCGTGAAAGAATGATGACCAATTGAACAATTTATTTCACTTAACCACTGAGCTATGGCTTCCCATATTAGACTCTTAACAGTGGAAGGAGTAAAATTACAGCAGCAAAGGCAAGATAAACATGCATCAGTGATAGCTTCCAAACTGTCTATAATGGTACAGAATACTTCATATTAGCTGTTGAGAGATTGCAAATTACACTTACTGTGGTACATATTTGATGCAATAAATATTGTGCACATGTCATTATTTGTTTGCTCAAACATGCACCACGGGATAAAGTAACTATTTACATAGAGGGTACTTTTTTAACCAACACATACAATGTCAACCTTGCTGAGAGCAGAAGATGGCTAAATGATACTGCAGGGTGAAGCAGAACAACTTCATAATCCTTGTGTTTTGCAGGTTTTTGGTAAGCTCAATTTCCCAAGGTCAGGTAAACTGTTTTCCGCAGAAGAATACTTAGAAGTGGACTCTATGTCCCTTGGTAAAATTTTTATACGGAGATTGTTCAACTACTGTTAAATGACTTATGAAAAAATAAAACATCTGTTCTATTATTGTAGACTCTCTGGGACTTTACAGGCACATTAAGATTTGTCTGGATGAGATACGGATACTGTTTTTAAGCACCTCAACATACAGAGCCACCCTGAAACATGGAAGTAGTCAGACTGCTGCTTTGTGCGACGTCATGTTTTCCCATGCATGAACTACAAGTGCAGCATGCCTTCATGCAAATCACTTCTGTTTGTACATTATAGAGAATCTGAGAGTAGAACACCTGGTCCTCATACCCCCTTCCCCAACATAAAACCCATTTACAAAAATAGTCACATATAATAGTAAACAACCTGTGAATTAAAAAATGATAAGTTCACCAACACTGATTTTTGTAAAAATATGGCAAATGTGACTGTTGAAATGCTAACAGTGGATACAATTTTTGTACTGTGTATTTCATCTTAAACACAGAGATTCATAGGTTTGCACCTTATTTTTTTAACTGGTCCCTACAGTCTGGTTGGCCATTTTATCATCTCTTCAGCAGTGTCAGCTGGTACTAAAAACAACAACCTCCTGTCAAGATGTTACCCTGTTTTACAGAGTTGCAGTTTGATGACGAGGGGTCACTGTCTTGCTATAGGCACTGACCTTATATATATATATATATATAATTATATATATATCTATATATGTAAAAACTGACAGTTTGGCATGTACCTCCTACAGGAGTCCTGTTGACACAAATACATACTTTTTCAGGCTGTAAACAGTTTATTACAAACAGCGTTCTATGTTACTTTTTACTTTCCCTGCTGTCTTTACCTTTATCTTCTTTTTCTGACTTGTCTTTTTCATATTTATCCTTGTCTGGCTTTGTTACACTGTCATAAGAAGGCGGGGAGGTTGTCGATGGGGTCATATCTGTTTTTTCTGGAGTGGAGTTCTCATTTAGTTTATCCATAATCATATCTTCTTTCATGGGCAGATCATCTTCCTCTTTACCTTTATCCTGACTAAATATACATGATACTTTTTTGACTTTTTGCCTCAGGAGATGACGTCTGTAAGCACGCTGAATGATGACAGCAGACACCTCCTCCTGCTTTCGTTTCAGTGTGGTTGTAATTGGTTCATAGGAGACTTTAGAAGGATTGGCTGCCATAAACCGATCTTCCATCTGTATTCTGAGGGCATCCATCTCCCCACTTTCCCCCAAAACACGCTTTGTGAAAGCAAACAAGATGTCAAGGCAGTGAATTCTGTCACCGCTCACCATGGGCAGATCCATTGCAATGAGCTGGACTTTGTTGGGTTTTGCTATGAGAAGAGGTGGATCTAATGAAGCGGCAAAATCTGATAATTTACTAAACTCTATGAATTGTGTTGCATCGGGGTCAAACTTCTCCCAGACTTCATAGAACATCTCAAAGTCATCCTCGCTCAAGGGTTCAGCGCTTTCTTCAGTAGCAACACTGAAGTTCTCCAAAATCACAGCAATGTACATGTTCACCACTACCAGAAAGGATATGATAATGTAGCTGACAAAGAAGAAAATCCCAACAGAAGGGTTGCCACAGTCACCTTTCACAGAGCTCCCTGGATGATCTTTATGGGGGTCACAGTCTGGCTCCCCACTGTTGAGAATTGGGGCGAGCAAACCGTCCCAGCCAGCGGACGTGGTGATCTGGAACAGGCAGATCATGCTGTTGCCAAACGTTTCAAAGTTGAACATGTCATCAATCCCAACTTCCCTCTTGACGTAGGCAAAGTTGGACATGCCAAATATGGCATAGATGAACATGACCAGGAAGAGCAGCAGCCCAATGTTGAACAAGGCAGGGAGAGACATCATCAAAGCAAAAAGCAGAGTGCGGATTCCCTTAGCGCCTTTAATGAGGCGCAGGATTCGACCGATCCTGGCAAGCCGGATGACTCTGAATAGTGTGGGAGATACAAAGTACTTCTCAATCATCTCAGCCAAAAACATACCTGGGAAAAAACAAGTTAAATCAGTAAAGAGTATTATTACATTTTAAAACCACTGCTAAAGATATATTCTAAAAGGATTGTAGAACTTTAAGAAGAGTAGGATACTTAAACAGATTTTTAGGGATTAGCCATTCAGTTTTTTTACAAAACCTTTGTGTTTGGTATACTTTTTTAGGACAAACTGATAACTAGTGTATGTATATTAGCAAATGCTGAGATTAGAGGAATACCCTTTTGTTAATTGTAAGAAAAATAATCTCAGTTAATCTGAAGAAAGATCATATGCACATTAGTATTGAAATTCCATGTAATCAAGTTTAGGTTATTTAAAAAAATATGTGTATTTTAGGAGAACTGTGACTTCTTAATCACACAAAAAATAACATGAACACAGGTTTATTAGTAATGACACAGAAATTCCAAACATAAACAAACTGATGAAAAGGTTAGTTATGATTCATGGAAGAATAAAAGAATTGAGCATTGTATTATGTGCCTCAAAGCAGAAAAATAACTTTTTTGATACAAAAATAGCAAAACTGATTTGCATATTAAGGAGTACTTAAAACCCCACAATTTTTACTCAAGTTCTTTCAAGTTTGCTGCTCTAGATAAAGCAAAGGTTAGTGCAGTCATTATTTATTACCACATCTGCTTCAGCTCTGCTCACTCTATCTCAGGCACAAAGCCTCTCAGGATCAAACAAAACTGAAGTAAGCAAGGGGTTTTACCCTGCTATCTGGGGTGCAGGCATCCTACCCTCATAATAGTCCCACACAGATTTTACTCTTGGATTTTGGAAGACTGAACTCTTTCACCTGCAACTGTCACTGTAAGTTTATATCAAAATTGCCTTTCATGCATGTGTAGGAATCTCTACTGATTTCAGAATATAGATCTAATTTCAACCAGTAAAAAAGTAGGTGTATGAAAATCTCTTGCTAAAAAATTCTTACCATACTTTTCAGTTATGTTATGGATAAGACTTTCTAGTGACAAAGTTGAACAAAAATATAAATAGATTTTACACAGCAAAAATATTTCCATGTTTACAGAATTAGACATTTCATAAAAGTGAGTTGCTCTTACCTACTATGGAGAGAATGACAACCACAAAATCAAAAATATTCCAACCTATAGTGAAGTAGTAATGACGAAGTGAAATCAGTTTCAGGACAAATTCTCCAGTGAAAAGTACGATAAACACCAGGTTAATCCAATATAAAATGTTTTCCATTTCTTCACTTTGATCATCTGTTTCTACCATCATTGTGACCATGTTAAGGCAGATAAGTATCATGATACTGATATCAAATGCTTGTTTGGTTACAAAATCAAAGACCATGCCTTGGAATTTGTTCTGTTATAACAGAAGAAAAAGAAAAAAAAAGGTATTTCAGATTAATAAGGCTTTTCTTTTTTTTTTTTTTTTTGCTTACAGCTTATTTCAGCCTAAGGCATAATAGAAAAAATCCAATTTTTAAATAGATGTAAAAATAACGGAAAATAGTTCTATTCTTACTGCTGGTCGAGGTATAGGCTTTTGTGGTTTCTTTGAACCCAATTTCTTCATTGCATTGTAGTATTTCTTCTGTTCTTCTGTCATGAAAATATCTTGACCTCCAAAGTAAACCCGAGAGACAAAAACTGGTTACAATCATGTATCTTTATTGATTACTTATAAATAAGACTAATGATCATATTCTCATCTGTGGGAAAATTTAGGACAGATATAAAAATCGTCTTTTATGATTTTTATATTAAGTATTAAGCGACAGAAAGTGTTGACAGCAGCTGGAACACTGATACCTTCTCAGACAGTGTTGACAAAACACAAAGACTAAAGAGGGTACAAATAAAGATAATACAATGTTTGTTATCAAAGTTCAGAAATCTATACTGCTGAGCTTTGTGACATGAAAGTAGTATAGCAAAGAGTTTTTACAGCTATATTTGGCTATTTCAGTGGTTAGCCTTTTTATGAGTCAATTAAGCCTTCAGTCTCAAATCCACATCTTTACAAAGATGACATTGAGTATTTCACTAACCATGGAGAGTCATAGATTGTCATTTGTCCATCTAACCCTCATCAAGACAAATTATAAGCTTTAATAATTTAATGTATTTACTATGTGGCACTTTAACTAATTTATCATAAAAATATTAATAAAGTTGTCATCAGTGGACCAAGATTTTTTTAATGTTCTTTTCAGAATAATAATGAAGTACTTATCTTCTTTTTCTGCTGGTTGAAATTGTCTATGATGACACCAATAAAAAGATTCAAGGTAAAAAACGATCCAAAGATGATAAAGATGACAAAGTAAAGATACATGTACAGGTTATCTTCATACTTGGGCTGATCCAAAACCTGCAAAACAGGCATAGAAACTACACATTAGTTTAACAGTGAATACAAAATATTTGCTTGTGGAGATTTCACTGCTACAGGCACTTAGGAAACTGCACAGGATTGTGGAAGAGAGGCATCCAAGCCATGTTTAGACTAAGCATATTTTCTTGGTATAGCTATGCACCTTCACTATACTACAGCAAGCCTCCTGCTGAGACTGCAGCTTACAAAAAAAAAAACGAAAGAAATGGAGCTTTACTAGTATAGTTTATTCAATTGTCTACTTAGAACTAGAGGAAAACTTGCTCCAAGGGAACAAGGGGCAGGCCAAAGGGTAAGAAAATGCACAGGTCTAATTAAAAATAAGCACTCTGCCCTAAAGAAAGCAGTCAGGCATCTTGCAGAGCACAATGAAAGTCTTAACTATAAATAAGATCAGTATTACAAAAAAACCCCCAAAAACCTCTCTGTGATGGTGTCTGTTTCCAAATATAAAGAATGGCTCAATGCATAATGAGAGGAGGAGAAGGTATTTCATGGCAACAGGTGTGTTGTAGGATTGGGGAATTTTGATTCAAATGTACCATAGAGAAAATGGAATACTGTAGGACTGCTCCTCTGCTTACCTCATTTCTTGTAGTTTTCCCATGACTTCCATTTTCTTTAACTACAAAATTATAGTAACTCTTTGTTCTTTCATTTGTACTGTAACTTCTGAAAGATGTTAAAATTACATTCTCAAATCTTGGAGCTCATACAATCAAAACAAATGGAGTCAAGGGACTATACTTACGTTACGAGAATCCACAGCTGCGTACATGATATCCATCCATCCTTTAAATGTAGCCTATAAACAGAACACAGGTGTTTAGGTCACACTGTTCCTGGAAAATGCCTTGTCAGAAGCATTTTTTAGGAGCTGAAGACTAAGTGTTTTTTGTACTCCTCATGAAAACCAGCAGAGTGAAATCCTAATAGCTGACTCTTGCTTTCTATTGTATGTTTTATTCATGGACAAGAATTGCAAGCCAATTCCAATATCTGACTATAGAGGGGCAGCATCCATTAAGAACTCTTTTGTCTATTATGAATAATATCTGGTGTAGAAGTTATTTTTCTGTGCATGAGCATTAGAGGTTTACTTGATACAGATTCAATGCAGCTACGGTCTATTATGTTTGAATTACGTTTTTTTTCTCATAGTCAGTATATCCTCTAGGCTTGTGTTACTTCTTCTGTAGAGTTATGGATTTATCTCACACTTCATAATTCAAACCAAGAATTGAGAGACAAAATTTCTAAATTAAAAAAAAAAGAAGTAAAAAACTTTTTACTGTTGCAGGTAAACAACAGAGATACAGAAAGATAAACAGAAATTAAGGACTGGTGACTTACCACTTGGAGCAGAGAAAGGTAACCAAGGCCTACATTGTCAAAGTTGACCTTCACATTCTTCCAGCGGGCAGTTTCGTTGTTTTGTATGAGCTCCTCACACTGACTGAAGTTGTTAATTTGGCTGATATCGAATCTCTCATCAGTTGTAGTGTTAACACAGTAGTAAAACTTTCCAGCAAATAGATTTACTCCCATGATACTAAATATCAGCCAGAATATAAGGCAAACAAGAAGCACATTCATAATAGATGGAATTGCTCCTAACAGGGCATTCACCACAACCTGGAGTACAAATGAAACCAAAGAGAGACACTGTAAGAATACAGGCACCAGGATCTTACCAATGCTTCACATGTAACATGCAATTATAATTCTAATATCTGTGTTACAACTCAGTTGTTGAGAGTAACAAGTCAGAAAAGCAGTACAGAGAAAAGATAAAATGCCAAACTTAGTTAGAAGGAAAAATACAAATAGTAGCGAATGTTAACTTTAAAGAATGGGTAAAGTAAGAACCATTAAAACAAACTTTAAAAAAAAAGAGGAAAAAGAAGTATTTATCAGTGCTTTTTAGATTATTTACTTAATGTATATCTGCAAAACCGTGATAATTATAATCCCTGACTGAATCGAACAAACCAAATTTTTAATACTACATGTTTACTGGATAAATCCAAGCAAGTCCAAATCTATTTCTAAGCAAATTTCTAATTGAAATTAATTTTGAGGATTTTTAAAAATAAAACCAAGTAATGAATGCATGACATTTTGGATGTTTACATTTAGAATTAAAAGTGAAAATGTTCAAACCAGGAAAACTACTGAGTATCTGAACACACCAGAGCTGTTAGTGTTCAGGCAACTGGCAGATAGAACTTGAAAAAGAGATTTAATTCCCAACTGAATTTTCAGAAAAATCAGGCTTCAGGAAAGAAAAATGTGAAAATGATTTCATGTGTGATGATGAGCAATGATTAAAAACATGCCAGAATGAAAACAAAACACAGAGGAAAATAAAATTTAGGAGAAAGTAGGTCCATTATGAATGAGAATTATTAATTTAATGATGGAATCAATGATGCTAAATTAATTAATTCCTATTTTAAATCTCTCTGTAAATAACTCTAAGAATATAAACCTGGTTAAGTATAAAGCACTTTGCCACCAACTTTGCCAAAACAACTGAAGCAGATCCTTAAAACAAAGAAGTTTGCTTTTTCTCAAAACACTAGCTATTACTTTGGTAGGCTTTTTGTACTTCATTTAGTATATATTATGTAAGTACTAGGACAGATCATCTAGCATAATAAACTTATTGTTTCTGTTGGAAATACAAATATGTAATGAAGTTCTATGAAGTATTTTGGCATTACAGTTATATCTGCAACTAATACCATCCCTAGAATCAATGAATTATAAAATTAGTGATCCAGGTAGATGGGCTTTGATTCCTTGCCCTCTTACAGAACAGAAAATAAACCGTTTGACTATTAGATAGGAGATGAACCACCATCATGTGTAGTATAAAGGAGAATTGGGCTGAAGGAAAGAAGAGATCCCTGTTGTACTTTCAGGGCCCCAATCCTGTCAAAACACTACCTCATTTGGGTGATAGACACTTTGGACATATGAGAGCCTATAGGACTTCAGTGAAATTGTTGTTATATTTAAATTTAGGAACTGGATCAAATGAAGTTGCTTTCAATGTGAACTACTCCATCATAAAAGCACAGAATGGTGCATGGGATCCTAATTTTCCATGCTTTTTTGTTTGTTTGTACCTTTTTTCCATATATTGTAAATCAAATGTTTTAATAAGTGGTTATTTCTGTTGCGGAAATTTAAAACAAATCAGAATAGTTTCTTAATCATACTAAAAATCTCCTTAGTAATACCTGTTATAAATTAATAAGCAAAATTCATATATAGAATTGTATAAGTCAGCATCTGGGTTGAGAGGATTCCGTAACTGATGGATAAATCTCTTCTGACTATTTCAACAGTGCTGTCTTATGCTGACAAGCTTGTACTCAGCACTGAACCACATGACTGTAGGAGGCCTAAGCAAAATTAACAGTCCAATAACTATGCTGAATTAGTTTAAATTGGAAAATCATGTACTCACTTATTTTTACAACAATCTGACTGCAATAATAAATAGCAAGGTCATTTTTCCCCAATTTAGGAATATTTTCCAAATATATTAGGTTTTTTGATTGAAAGTTATCTCAATTCTCAAAAAATGTAAGTAGATTTCTTAAATGTAATGATATCATCAGGAACAATTTTTGAGATATAAAGGGATAGTTAATGAAGTGAAAACATTTGTCCTCAAGCTTTCAGTCTCAGTACACCCAAGAATTCTGTTCCTCTTTGTGCTGCAGCTGCAGGTCCAGTCATGTTCTTTCCTTAATTGCTGGATTTCTACAGCTGACCTACTTTCTCTGGTATTAGTCTGAGTCCTGAAGCTACAGAGAACCAGCTTGTGATACGAATCATTTGAAGACACTCAAAACATACGGTTGAGCATCACTGGAAACACTGATCCCAACACCTTCCATTTCCACCAGTAGTAACTCTTTGAGGAAAGGGGGCTAGGCCTGGCAGCAAATGAAAGCAAGGGAAGCATAAGAAAGACATCAAACCCCTTGTTTTCTGCTTGAGAGAAAAAGGTATTAGTGCCTAGCACCATATAGCAGTGAGTGATACTGCTTGGGACAGAGCATGGACAGATTAATTATATTCCTACAGGCTATTTTAATGAAGTACCAAGTGCAAATTAAAGTATAACTTTCCTAGCAATGCCAGTGGTGGGAAGATGCAGAGAAAAAAATAATGTTTTTCATAGGGGCAATTTTTTTCTTTTAATTACTAGTTTGTATGGGCGCAAGTTGAAATACAGAGAAAAGTAGTGTGTTAAAAACTGTACCTGTACTGAACAGAATTTCTTGCTTGTATAAGGGAAGTGCTCAATGGAAGCAATTTAAGTGTCTATGCAAGTACATGCATTGTACCGGATTGTCATATTTTCAGTTCATACATGATAAATACCAATGGAATGATTATGTTATGAACAGACATCTTGAATTTCCATGTATCAGACCTCAAAATAGTCTTATACAAGTCATCAACTTGAGCTACTGTATCTTTAAAGACACTAAACTTGGAATTAATTACTTTAAATAAGGCAAAATTCAGTACATCCATTGGAATATTGCAATGGTTAACTGCCTAACTAATGAAGTTATAGGTCACATTTCTAGTCTTAAGTGATCTAACTTCATCTACTACTTTTTATTGCATTTTTTGCTAAACTCATAAATCTTCTCCTCATCTGGGAATGTACAGAGATACAGTTGGCAGACCAGGATCAAACGTGTAGATAAAGTTTACACCAACATGGAAGTCATGGGATTTACAATTACCCCTAAACCTTCATGACAAGGTTATTGGGTTTTTCCTTGCAACAATGAATTGCCACTTAAGCAATTTTATATAAAAATTGAAATATTTTTATTTTGAGTTTTTTGTTTTGCTAATCATTGTCATAAAAGAAACCCCTACAGTTAATACGATGAGGTAATACTTTAGACAGGCCTTACCTCTGATATAAACATCCCAAATTTTCAAATTTGTTTTAGGAAAAGTCCTGAAATTTTTTGGAGGCAAAGAAATGCTATTTCCTGTTTGAATTTATAACATTTCATCAAAGCCCATTTTCTTTTCTACTGAAGTCTCTTCTCTTACTTTCCACACACACAGAGCATGACATTTTCTTCAGAAGCTCACCAGTTTGTAGTTGATTTACAAATTAGCTAATCAGCTTATCACCTGGGGTGGCAAAGAAGAGTGATCGCAGGAGGGAGCTCACACAAGGATCCCTCTTAATTATGGTGGGAGGGTTCCAGTTCAGGTGCATCTGCTGATGCCCACAATGGCAATATGTCCAAGAGAGACAGATGGACCCTGAAGGTGTAAGCCAGACACCTTCCTGTGGCTGGAGCTAGAAATATCTACCATGTCTGGTTGCTCACTACTACCCTTGAGAGAAACATTTCTAGAGCTTTTGAGTCATGGCTGAGTACACCAGGTCTTTGTCCATTTCAGTGCACTAAAGAAGTGATTTAAACTGACCACTTTGACTTTGCCCTGAGACACACTGATCGTGCCCTGTTGGGCAGCTGAGGGCCTCAGCTGTGGTAACTGATAAGAGTGGTAACAAACAGCTGGGGACAGGAACTTCTCAAATATACCAGCAAAAGTCTAATATGTTTTCAGGCTGCTTAGTGCTCTACAGATTATACTCAACATTTTACAAACAATATGGAAAGCAATGGGCAACCAGAAATCACTAAACCAGCTCCACCTCTAATATGCTAGAAAAGTTTTCTTAAATAGAATGCAATGGTTCTAATACGAAAGAGAGAAGGTATTTTAATAGTGCTAATTTACTTATTAACAGACAAATTAATTTAAAAACTTTTAGTTCTAAAAGACTTTCCCAATTTATATATACACAATACTATGTTAAAGGATATAAGATTATGTATGATAGCCCAAACTGGTACAAAATACACATGTGCATGCATACATGGATGTATGCACACACACTTTTAAGAGGAAGTATTGGAGCTTTTTTAAACTGTTCTGACAATAGCAGGATTTGTTTGTATAGGATAAATTCAGTAATATTGCATAGATCCATGCAGTTGATAGATCCTTGGGCCCTCCATGAAAGTATGAAAATGGGGAAAGGCCAAGGAGCCTCATTAAGTGTAACAATACGTGCAATAACACATGAATTCATATAAGCAGATGAAGCCTTTTGCTTATATGTTAGTGATAAATGTGAAATATAGAGGATGGTAGTGTAGCATTTCTGCATGGATTGGTCGTTGGTTATTCTGCATGCATTGTTTCCGTGGATGCATGCATTATTTCAGATTCTTTCACGTTGTCTTACCCTCATCCCTTCAAATCGCGACAAGGCTCTCAGAGGTCTCAAAGCTCTTAGTGTCCTAAGGGATTTAATCGCACCAAGTTCTGAGTAGCCCAAGGCATTAGCTGTTAAGCTAACCAAAGAGACCTACACAAAAACAGAAAGGCAATATTGCTCATTCATCTCTATATCCTTCTGATACATATGGTGGGAATGATGTGTGCCCTGAACTTCTCAAGAAGATTCAAGGCTGGACCTCTTTCTCCAGGAAACCCTCTATAATGCAGAAAAAATTTTATGTCAGACAAAGTAGAATAAAAGGATATTCTAGGTACCTGTTGATGAAATCATGTTGATAGCATGGTATAAAAGTGCCTTCTATAGTCACATAAACCAGTCAACATTTGGTGGGATTTAAACAAAAATGAAGTCACATGCAAAAACAAAACACCCAAAAGCTGGGTGAATTGGAATGGACAATTTAGGTCAGGACTTCCCATGATATCTTCAGGACTTGATGAGAATGTAAATGCTCTCAAAAACCACATCCAGACCTTGCTTTTGGTCAAAATGTAACTTTCTAGTGTCCAGAAAATCTTATTCAACAGCCATAGCTACCAGTGCTGTTCAGATTTAACAGGACTAATCAAGACTGAGAACCAACTGTTTGTTAGACAATGGTAGAAGCTTCACTGTTAGGCATATCCACACTTCATTACATTCCCTGTGACTCCTTTAACCACTTCATCAATTCTGGCTTGCATAACGCTGGTCTGGTCTGCAGGCAGATGAGTAAATAAACTAGAATAGCTGTAAAATAAATAATACAATTATCTTTCATCAATAATCCTTGGAAATGTATTTCTATTAGCCATTGGGAAGGAGTGACCCTAATAAATCAAAAATAAAACATATCACCTTCTATTTACGTCTATTTAATGCCCTTCCCTTCCATCCTTCCTGCTCTTGCAATTCCTTCATCTCCAAATTGTTCTTTTGGCTTTTTTATTTCAATCCCCTGTCTATAGATTAAAATGAATGCCTCAGATATTATTTTTTGTTATGTTAAAAAATGCACCAGGATAAGGTTGACATGAAAAACTAATAAAGCTAATAAAGCTAGTCATAGAAGTAACTAAACCACAGATTATCAAATAAGAATTAAATATTTGTTGATAAATACAAGTTCTACTGGTCGTGGCAATTTACACATCAGATGATTGAGCCAATACATATTTTACAGAGGTATAGACTCAATCATAAAATACTATATGAGCATATAGTCATGTCTTATCATAGGATTTGCAATGCTGCTCTGGATTTACAAAGTATAGCATTTTCCAAGGTCTGTGTAGTAAAGAGCTCCACTGTAGTTTTAGGGAGATGTTAAGCAATTTCTACAGAATTCTTGTGCTTTTCATAATGCACAAATAGGTGGTTTAAGATATACCCTTAACTTGCATTCCATGGGAATTACATCTGTGGAGCTGAGAGGTAAATCAGGCTATTGGGGATGGAAGGGAAATGAACATCTGCTATGTGATCAAACATCTGTAGTCTTCCATTTATACTACCCAGTACTTTACATACATTGTTGAGCATGTAGACCTGAAATTACAATGCACTTCTCACTAGGTCTCCTTCAGACAATGTGTAGCTGCTCCTTGGTAGTGCAGCCTTTGGAAAATCATGTGGGAACCCATTCCAGGGGGGCTTATCTATGGTTCTCTGAACTGTCTCTTTGAGGTCACGCCCATGATACAGTGAAAAGTGCAAGAGTACTGAATAGTACAATGGAACTGACAATTCCTAGCAGTATTTTCCTTTCATTTTGCACAGAGTAAGTGACAGGACACTTACAGTAATTCATTAGAAATTAGAAACAGTTTGAAAAATTGTTTCCATATACAAAAAAACCTGAAGAGGCTGAACAGCATCTTTTCTATACCATCAAAAAACGATAGGAAAAAGCATAATTTCAAGAAAGAATTACAACTTCAGAAAACTAGAGAATTTTAAAATAACATTTCTAGAGAAATAAGTATATCCAAATTTTTTTTCCATTCTGAACAGAATTATAAACCACACCACCACACCAGTTAAAATAGAGTTTTTGTTGAACAGAACAGAAATCTTATCCTGAAAACATAATATTCTTTTTTTTAAGCATATCGTACAGGACATGAAAAAGAATACATACATCAACAATCAGGAAGTCCAGCCAGCACCATGCATTAGTGAAATAGGTTTGAAAGCCATAAGCAACCCATTTTAAAAGCATTTCCAGAATGAAGATATAGGTGAAAACTTTGTCAGCATATTCCAGCATGGTCTTGATAGTTTTACGTTGCTCTATGTAGATATCTTCAAATGCCTGGAAACAAATTAAAACGAAGTTTGAAGAGTGGTCCTACAGTAATTTTTTTGTATTGCTGTTCAGCTCAGCTGAAAGATGAATACTCTTTGGAACCAGCCTTATGAAAAGTATTAAGTGAAAGCTGAAGTTATACTTGAGGGAAAGATACGTGCCTTATCATCATGTATATTTTTTCAATTCAAATTTTTTCTTTGCAATTCCTACAGGACACTGCAAATTGTGAAGACATTTAATTATATCTTGCAGATATATATTTATATTATAATATATACTAAGTTGACATCAAATTCTAATTTGTTACCTGTAGCTATGTGATTAACTGTAATTTTAAATGCTTGCTGTTTAAAATCACAATAGTCACAATAGTCCCACACTTAATTTACCAGAGCACCGCTGCTGAGAAGAATCATGAAGACTATGAAGGTCTCAAACCAGTTGTGTTCAACAATCTTATAGCAGGTTTTCCTAAGATTCCACCAGATTTTCCCCTTTCCTTCTTCTACACTGACTTGACAGCATTTGAATCTCCGTACACACCCTAAATGTGACAAGAAATTTTAAGATGTCAGAATATAGTAAATATTTATAAACAATCACAATGAATGGTAATAATTTGACTTACTTCTTATCATAGTGCTGGTGCATTAGATCCTTATAATTCCTCTTTGAGCATTTTTGTTTAGTATTTGAATTTAAATCTATTTATCTTTTGCAATACCTTCCAAAGAGAGAGAACACTCAAGAGCAGTAAATCTATGGCAGTAACTCTGAAAGAGTTACTAATACTATCAGATATTACAACTATAATCACTAAACTTCTTTTGATTTTGAATAAAAAGAGAATCCTGCACAAATCTACACAACTAGGTCTATTTATCTTGCCTTTATTTTGCTTTGCCTACCTTCTGTAAAACAAGCTTCTGGCTCTAGAACTTCTTCTGGTTCTGCTTCTGGCTGTTCACCTTCTGGAGGTAGTCCAATATCAACTGTGCTGCCTTCTGATGAACTGGATGCATTCAATTTCTGCGAACGAAACCCCACATAATTATTTTTTCCAGTTTTATTATTTTGAATAGAAATTTATGTTAGAAATGTATATCAAAATATTTTGTATGTATTCAGTGCTGTGATACTAAAATAACTTCTTATCTACAATCTATAATGCCAAATTGCTCTACTACAGGTGAGGTCACAAGATTAGAAACTACATAATGTGCATTTTCCCTATTGAAAATATTTTGATATTTTCATACAAGGAATTGCTGAAATTAGTAGAGTATTATTCTAAGCCACACATAAGAATTTCAAAGTGAAATTGCAGTAAACTAGGAATGGGTGCTTTCCACATTTTGTACTGTTTAATTATTCCAATCATGTGGCTGCATTTTAGGTTACACTTTAGACAGCATGTGTTAATACCAATAAATTTCCAAAATCATGACCAAACCATCAGCAAGTTGCACAGATGTATTTTCATGCCTCAAGTAAATATTATTCTAGCAAGTCTGTATAAAGCTAAATCTAAAGTTTCAATGTAATGTTTTCATTATTATTGACATGAAAACACATATTATGAGTTTTACAGGATAATTTAATTATCTTTATTTCCAAAAGAGCAGCACATTACTTTAGGAGCAGTAGCTGATATTTTGCATACTCACTTGCCAATGCATTTTCTGAATTTATTGTGCATTTTGAAACTACTTATTACTTTGGTACAGTACACATAGATGTCCAATTACTATAAAAGGCCAAAAAATTTTGAATGTCTAAAGTTAAAACAAATTCTTTTAAACAATATTGTAATAAAATAATCCTGCATCAATAAATCATATCAATATTATAATCCAAACCTTAAAAATTATTCTTTTACACCATCATATGATGCTGGCAACAGACAAATATGAGTACTATAATAAGTAAAAGTAGTTTGATTACAGCATTCTATGACTCTTCTAATGTTATCACTATATGGAGTATAACATCAGTAAAATGGCTGCATTGATAAGTAGCTAATCTTGTAAAGGGAATGATGTAAGCAGATTTAGAATAGAGTCTATAGGGAATTAATATTAGACAGAGATGTTCTATGGTAACATTAAAGATATATATTTTTGCTGACACTTAAATCTGAAGTTAGAGGCATTATTCCTTTAAAACATTCCTGAGTAGCTTCAAATTCTATACAGTTTTTTGTAAAGAAAATGTAAACAGTATTAGTCTGTGGATACAAAAACTAACTTGAGACATTTAATGGAATTTTACATAGCAACAAATATTCAGTTTGTTCTTCAAACAAAAAGAAGATTTATTTCTTTCTCCCTCATTCTGATTCTATTGAATCACACTGACAATATATTGTGTTGTGATTCTGACATAAGCTTATCTTTGATTTTTGTGTACCACGGTTCACTATAGAACACATTTCAGAGGAAGGCTGAGCAAATGGAAACATGTATTGGAGGGTGTATTATGCACCTAGTTTCGGTGCTATCTGCACACCCATTTTATATATGCTTTTTTGAATTTCCCAGCTGAGAAATTCATATCTCATATTTCTGCATGAGTATAAATATCTGTTGAGGTCAGGCCCAATGTACAAAGAGATGGATGCACACTTTTCTGCAGATCATTTTTGACAAATTTCAGATTGCAATATGTTTGAATTATAGATAATACATGGCAGTTTGATCATTGTGGAATACTGCCTCTAAAATGGAGAAACTGGAAAGTATGGGATAAATACTGTAGTCATCAAGTAAGGACCACAGCATTTAAACATCAGTGGAAGTCAATCATCAGTTTGAGGAAAAGCCAGAAATACCATAAATGCAAGGTACATTAAAAAAAAATACATATTATGTTAAAATTTACCATTTATCAATACAATACAGTAAGTTATTTTAAAACTGAGAAATGACTGTTTTTATTACATAGTGTTTTCTTAAAATGTTGCTTGCATCATTCCAATCTGGAGAGCATTTCTAGCAGAATGCTGTAGGAGTAGCAGAGCAAACAAAAATTATGAATTGGCTGAACCATAAGTTTGAGAGACCTACTGTCCATTCTTTTACAGGAAAATGAAGAGTTCAGTGACTCAGATATTATGCAGTTAGTTTAATGAGCAAAAAAGGGTAATGAATTCCTATTACTGAAATTGCTCAAGACTAACAGTTAACTCAGCATGCAAGATTAGATATAGCTACTATAAGGAGAGATCACAAATATCAGACAGAAAGGCAAAAAATTATCAATAGAATAGCAAATTATCAGGAACATCAAAAAGACAAGTTTATCTGGGGCACTGTGTATGGTGAGATGTATCTTTCAAGTCTCTTCTCAATAAAAATCTGCTATGCTTCATTTACAGAGCTGTAACAATAATCATAGGAGTTAAACTGAACTGAAAAATCCTAAATTGAATTAACAGCAGCTGATACTTGAAATGCAACTATTAAATGCCTCATCCCACTGAGAACTCAGTTACTCTTCTGCTGATGTAACAGAGTATTTCCTTAGCATGCTGCTCTATTATACCTGAATTCGGCCCCAACCAGATCAGAATATAAAGAAAAGTATTACAAAAATTATTCAATAAGTTCTGTCTGTAAAAGTTCAGTATCATTTGGGAAAGAACAAAAACTAGAAATTTTCAACAGTAGAATTTCTTTTTACACTTTTCTTTGTTATTTTTAACATTGAATTTATTGTATGGCATTGTGTACAAAATGTATAAAATTTCGTATGCATTAGAAACAGCTAGAAAGATTTTATGATACAACATCTCAAGATTTTATCAACTCAATTAAGTTCAGTATGCTAGGAAAACTTTTCATTAACATTTACATATTTCCACAGCAAACTTATGCTCTGGCATAAAGCAACTGACTCAGGGACTTGTTACTGGTTTCTATGTATTCAACACAACATGACCTGGCAATGGATCATGTTATTGCTATCATGTTTGTCCATGCCTTAATACAGAGGAAGACTTTTTCTGGCACTTACTGTGACTTACCAGTGTTCACACATATGGAATCCAGTTGGCTAGCTAGACTAACCCAACTGCAGACCCTGAGATGTTAGGTATGTAGCATATATCCCACTTCTTTACCTAAACATATCTGAAAGTTACCTTTGTAGCTGGAAAATTGCTCTCTGCTCACCAGCATTACAAAAACTGAATTTAGGCTATTTAGTTAACATTAGCTTTTTTAAAAAATGAACCTATAGAAACGAGATAATAACCAAACCCAAACATTAGCTTTGATCTAATAGTAAGTCCATTTTAAGCTTTTTGTTGTACCATGAGTCTAGATTTCAAAAGGATTCAGTCATGCAGATTATAAGAGATTTATCAGGATCAAGCGTTAGACACTCTTTGAGAGTTATGAGGAGAGAAATTTTCTGAATAGTATGCTAAGAAAATTATTCTCAGAGAAATCTGTTTTCTGAAACCTTAAAATGTACATACTCTACCTCCTTTTCGAAGAAAACAGTAAGGGGACAAAAGTAGTTAGATGTTTCTAAAGCAGCAGTATACTGATTATCCTAGAGATTTAAATATCTTTTACATCACATGTACCAACAGCCTTGCCAGACATGCTTTAGTCAGCAATACAGAACAATATGAGATACAGATTTTAATTTAGCTTTCAAGATAGGAAAGCAGCTTGCCTATCAGAGAAGCATTGCAAAAAGCAGCAGCCAAGATTAGGTCAGGAAGTTTTTGACATAATTACTTTCTGAACCTTGACAACATCGCATAGATTCATACAATTCTGCTTCACTTACAGCCAGGCCTCTTCTAATATTTCTTTGTTTGTTCCAAAGATGATTATCTGAGAGTAGATGGACAGCTCTTAGCTTAACATTTTTAACAAAGGCTGAAATTTCATGATTGGCCAGGATGCCAATAATAGATGTTGAAATCATAATTTAAGGGATTGAAGGAGCAAAGAGCAGGACAGACATAAGCAGGAAGATGGCGCCAAGAGAAACCAACATTTTGATTTTGCTTTCAATTTCCTTTCCTCCCAAATACCTGTGAAAATGCTAAATAATGGAAATTAAATTGGTTTTATTTTCTCAGTGCTGTCTGGATGTCAGTATGAAATTGAAATGTTCCATGACATAAATGGCAATATTATATCCAAACTATCCAAACTATCTTCAAAGTGGTAGATATCTTTGTGATTCCACTGGTGTAACTAGGTGGAATCTGGATTTCACTCTTTCTAATGCTTATAAAATAAGGCAGAATAACTCTCTAAGTATAAAAATCCAGAACACTGTAAATCAAAGCAAAACAATTTTGTGGTCATTATTGGTTGCAAAAACTGAAAAAAACCCAGTATCTCTAAATTATAGTCCACTCTGGACTTTATTGATACTCATAATTCCTTTGATCTATTTATTAATGAGAATTTATTAAATGAAAATATTTGCAAAAAAGTTGTATGCAAGCAAAAGCATTTTAAGTAGCAGTGGTAATATGCTCCAGTGGGAAAAAGCTCTCCTACCAGTACCTACTTTAAAAGGCTCTTTAATTCATATAAGCAATAGTGAAAGGATATTTCTGAAAGAGAGCAAGGGAACAACTGTTTGCAAATATTAATTAAGCAAAATTTCAATAACTCTAACATTAACAACTTAATATCATCCACAGTGAATCACAATATGCTAATACAATGTTACCAATTCACAATACAAAGCCTAAATGCTTCAGAGTATCAAGGGATTTTAAATAATGAATATTTTAAAATCAAAATACATCTTATCAGAATAATTATTCTTTACAAAATATAAGAGGAAAAGCTCTGGAGTAAGTATGTTTTAATTCCACTGATTTACAAAACTGAAAGCAGCAACTGTAGTGTTGTAAATATTATGGCATAGTTTAAGATGTGAAATGTAAATCACGCTGAAGCTGAGGAACTTCCGCACATTTTGATCCAAACTCAGTAGTTCATTTACTTGAATGCTAAACTTTGTTTATTACTGATGAGATGAGAATAAGTTTCTCAAGGCAGACAATTTTATCTATTTGGGGAGGTAATAATTTTTTGACCATAAATTAAAGAGCTATAATAAGATTGAATTGGGCCATATCTTTCAATCAGTGTTCTCTTTGCAACTCTAAACCTAAGTGTGAGCGTAAGTAAGCGCAGAACTGATCTCTGAATGTTTAACCAGCCAAATAACAGTTTTGTATGAATTCTTTCAACCAAATTACGGTCACATGCTTTGACTGCAGAAATTAAATAATTTCATGCTTAATGGTGCTCCAAGTACTGCATATTAATCTCCAAAATAATGAAATGCTTATACAAGTACTAAAGAAAAGCACTTCTAAAAAAAAAGTGAAAAATAAATACATGACTATGATGAGTTTGCAGGTTACCTCCATTGTAAGTTAAAAGACAATAATATGAAAGTTTTCTAAAACAGCTAGCAGGTTTTCATTATCAACACAATTTACAGATGAACTTATATATAAATATAAGCTTCTGATGAGAATTGTGGCATATGTGTTACATATCCTGCCTTCCCTCAAAGCAAAAGAAAACCCTTCAAACACAGAATCCTGAATTCTATATCATCAAGTTTAGGAGAGGTAGATAGCATGCACTGCAAAATACTATTAAAGTATTATGGAGAGGACCAGAACCACAGAAATCCTGGGGCTGCCGCTCTTGCCTGCCCATGCTGTGATGCGAGTCCCGTGGCTCAGCAGGGAGCAGCTGTGCATGTTGGTACTTATTGCAATGAATGGGACAGGATCATAGCTGAAGAGCATGCAGGCCAGTCAATATTGGCTAAAAGGTGATTAAATAGGATATAGAGAGATGTATAACTTGCTTAGGTAACCTGTGTAAAACTGGTGACACGATGCTCTGCCTCGCTAAAAGGCACCAGAGCTGCCCGCTTGACTGATCCAGCTTGGTTCTACTCCTGTGAGAAGTAAGAACGGTAGGAAATGAAGTTCAGGACACAGCACCTCTGGTTTTTTGCACTGAATATTGCTTAGAGTAAAATATACATTATTAATGTCTCTACAACAGCATTAGGAGAGCCCATTTTCTTCAAAGCATTGAAAAATATTTTGTCATTGTATATCTTGGAGTTATTATTGGCCTATAAGTTACATTTAACATAAATTAATTATTGTTACCCACTATTATGATTATTTTAACTAATTATTATACAGTCATACAGGTACTACAAAATTTTCCATATAAACCATCCTCATAGTACTTTAAAACCTAAAATGGAAAAAAAAAATATTCATAGTTTCTAAACTAAATAGCAGTACTGCAGCTCAGCTCCACAGACCTTTATTTATAGGACAATGGACTCAGCACAGTGTTCCCACAATTATTAATGGCCTACTTCCATGATAAAGTTTTATTTAGTATTTTTTCTCTAATTTCCTTATTATACTATATTCACCCACTGACATCCTTAGGGACATAATGTTTTTATAATTAAATTTATTTTAGGTTTCAGTAACTTTCTAGAAAATTCCTTGTTAATTCACACCTACTAAGTATGTACAACATTTTATGTATTGTTTCTACAAAGGCATAATCTAGTCAACATTTCTATCAAACTACTGGAAAGATACATGTTCTATAATAAAGAATTCACCAAACATTAACACGCTTAATTAAAACTTGCTAAGAAATAATAATTATTTTGTTGGAATTCAGCTTATTGCCCTATACAACAGTGAATACATGGACTTGGTTGTAGACACAGAAGCAAGCAGAAGCACACAGACACACACTCATCAGCATCTGGCTATCCTGTACAGTGTCCTCATAGCACCTGGATGCCTCGGCTGCCTTTCATCTGCAAATCTGCTAATTGAACACAATTTGATGGCAGTTCCTGACTTAGATTTTTTTCATTTGTGGTGTAAGCAGTGAAGTGACTGGCAGATCAACTTGGCGACAGCAGTGTTGTATAAACAAGAAAACAAGAGAGGCCAGAAATGCAAGGCACATTATGGCATAGCAAAAAAGAGGAAACCTTATTAAAAGCCATCTGTAGTCAATTTTTAAATTTAAAAAATGCCTTATTTTCCTATGGAACATTTTCATTACAAGAGTGTTGGTCATCTGACTAATAAGCCAACACTCCACTATATCATAAATCATGGTAGTTAAGAGTATTAAGTGAAGAGTAGGAACTAGGATTAAGATTTTAATGCTTTTGTGTCATGCTTCTGTGACTCAAATCTACTTGAAATTTAGGCACTTTTCTGAGAAATATGCTCACAATCTTTGCTTACTGCTGTGTCTCTCTTAAAAATTCCTGAAACAAATAAAAATTCCTTTTATTTTTTCACCTTCAGCATCTGCATTAGCAAGAAATTTTGGCCCCAAATATACTCAGCAGAGTTTCAAACTTGGCCAGTTGGAGCCCTTGGCACTAGCTCATCCCTGACTTAATATGCATTTCTTTGTCTTATCACCTGTTCGCAATTCCTGAAGCACAACAGCATTAAGGGCCTCCAAGAATGCAATGAAGACACTGTTTTCTTTTAAATATGGTAGGTGGTGTAGAAAGCCTTTCTTTTATGGTGTAAGCTTAATGACTGGAGTTCGTGCCTCAAATGTGAGACAATCTGCTTTAAAACTTTTCCTATAGGAAGTCAATATTTCTGTCATATTATAGAAGAACCCAATGAGGGTCCTTCTGTGGAGAGAAAAGAAAGATTTGGCTAATGAATACAGTCAGCAGTCACATCATCCAGTGATACAGAGAAGTAAGAGATGCACCATTGTCATACTCAGCCCTGCTAACCACCTGCACACAGGTTTGTGTAAAGCTCACCCTCCACCTCTCCTACTGACAAAGTGCTCTTGTGCAATAAAGAGCAGAACAACTGAAGGTTAAACTTCAACTGATTTTTTCTACACCCAAGTACTGGTTTTGAAGAGAAAGATAAGTATTAATGCAATCAATCTGAAAAAAAAAATTTATAAGAATAATAAAGACATTTGTGATAAGAAACAAGAAAATATGACTAAATGTGTAATGCAGTCGGTACAGAAAAGGATCTCAGGCAGAAAATTACTAGAATCTTACCCAAATTTATACTCTCAGATTCAAGTAAGAAAAAACCACTAATGAAAGCCTTTATGTTAGTTTACGTCTACCCCACAGCATGCAATACTGTTCAAAAATACCCATGCTAATGCTGAATGAACTAGCATCAGTATTAAGCATTGCACAGACTTACTCCACTTGAGCTGATGTGCCTCCACCACTTTCAGTTGTGCAGGACAAAGCAGTGGGTTAATAATACACACAATAACAATGCCTTGGCATCCTCTATAACTCTCAGTGCTAGATTGGATTTATCCTCTTGGCACCACCTTGTGCCAGAAAGAGGTACATTTTATTAGTCATAGTAAGTAACACATTCAAATATCTTAAAGCTTTGAAAATAAGAATGAGTAATCAAATGAAAGGATCTTATACTATGATATTAAGCTTTGTAACTTTTTTGCCATAAGGCCATTACTTCACTTCAGTGGTTCTGCAACCATCAGCTGGATTATACATGATTTATTTTACATTGTTTAGTGATGCTAGTCCAGTATTCAAATGTATCTATGATGTATATGGATGCATTTTTCACTTTATAAAAAAGGTTAACACATCAGAATGAACTGTTAAAAAAGCAGATTAAAAAACAAACTGCTCTAATGAAATAAGCATGGAGAAATTTCCACCAGCCAGACACACTTCATATGACTTCTGCTATCCAGGATTATTAAACTGGTTCCTTTGCTTGTTAAGGATTTAACTAAATAAAATAGAAAAAAATATTAATTTTCTAAAAACTTTTCTTACGTATCTTGATTGTTACTGTAAGTGCAATATTGTATCACCATCATTCAAAACTCACAACCTTACATCAATTTTCCTTAAACAACATTACAAGTTTGTATATGCTTTTGTAAAAGAATTAAAGAAAGATTTGAATCAACACTCAGAAAAAAAAAAAAAAAACCCAAAAGAAAAGCATCAGAGTATTTAAAAGCTAGAAATAGGCTTACCTCTTTGCTTTCTTCCAGGTCTGATTCACTGCTGAACTCCTCTGTGTTTAAATTTTCAAAATCTGATTCTCCAACAGCAATGGGCACTGTCACGGTGAGACTTGGGTTGTTTATGAATGACATGTAATCACTTTCATCAACAACATATTTTTCCACACTGCTGCCTATGCCACTGGTCGTTCCATTCCCATCCTTGAGATAGGCAAGGTTTTTACCTATGTCTACTATTGTATGGTTGGAAATACAGCTGTCTTTTTTATTGTTTAGGTCTTCAAGAGGTTTGATTTCATCTAAAGCTTTCTGTTTTCTAACAAAGGCTTTTTGGATGAATTCACGCACTTTTCTCTTCACATAATCTATGCCTTTCTGAATCCTTGCCACAGCAATCTGGAGATTGTTCATTTCATTATCATCATCTGTAGCAGCAAGGTTGTCTGAACTAAATGAGCTCAGCAGCAAGGCCAGAAATAGGTTGAGTACCTAAAATAAAATAAGGAAAAAATTACTCTTATTTTTAAGTCATAAAAGATATGTCATTAAAAGTTTTTCAATATAAGACAATTTTTATTTCACACGTAACACTTTATTTCTATGCACCTTCCTGCTATTCTTTTCAGTTTATAATCCCTGTCCCCAATATTTTATTATCTTGCCAAAAGCACTTTTGCTGATTTAACGGCACTAATACAGGTGAAAATCTGAGCTGTTCCTTGACTGTCTTCTCCACAATCTGCAGTAGTACAGATCTGCTCCTCAACATGGAGAAAGACATAAAAAGGCAGAATACAACATAATGCAGTGATTTATGCAAGTTGTGTCCACTGTAGTGTTCATAGGACAGTGGAATGCAGGCAAATGCCAGTCCTCTACAGTTCAACAGACCACAGCTCTAGTGACCATCTCTAATTCAGAATATAGTAAAATTTTGTATTTGGCAAATATACATGAGTCTATCTTGGTCCTGGGCAGAAACACTAGCTAAGAAATAGTCCCCAGATGTGGTACACCTCAATTTCAGTAAGCTATTTAATCTCACTTTCAAGCAGCTATTTCAGACTTTCTTGCATGACATTTTACAAACATACAAGAGAATTTTGGATTGCAAGCAATTATGACAGACCATGTGCAAAACTGATTAAAAAGAATTTAATTAAAAATCAGTTAAATTATATTTGCAGTTCTTCCTGTTATGCCACAGTACTCACATTACTCTGGTGATACTTGGTAGTGATGACTCTGGATAAGCATATTTATAAAATTTGTGGATCATACTAAAAAGAAAAAGGATGCCAGCACTCAAGGAGAAAGAACTAAAAATAATATAATCATGGTTTATGGCAAGTTAGTGAAATTATTCAAAATCAATATTTTGTTTAATTCTGAAGTACTGTTGTGGAAAGGATTGTTAAGAAAAATGAAAAGTATATACAAAGAAAATGTGAAAATAGGCAAAGTGGAAGCACTGCAGAAAGGGGTATAGAAGTTGCATCAGGAAAGCAATGTTGGTACAGAAATTTCATGTGTCTTTTGGGGATGTACTACAACGAACGCTCAGTGTAAGAATTGAAAGTATCATTATTCCACATTATTCAGTACTTGTGTCTTTATTAAAAATGTTGCTTGGGAAGAATTCAGAAGCCAGTAGCAAAATGGATAAGCCATTTACAAATCATCACTTATGAGAAAAAAATTGAAGAGTCAGGCTTGTTTTGTTTTCCAGAGAAATGACTGAAAGTGGAAACAGTAAGCTTTTAAGTATTATAAATGTTGTCATAAAAACCAGCAGTTTTCCATCAATATTGAGATAATTTAGTTTACTTGGCTGTAAAAGGTGATTTGAATTAGATGGTTTTTTAAAAGGCACTCTTAACTGTAAGTACAATTCAGCACGCCCTTATTAAAGAGGTTATAGACTTACTGAGATTTAAAAGAAAAGTAGCGAAACATTCTTCATAGATAACCAAGGTGTATTTGAACCTGGTGCACAGAAAGGGCAAGTGAAATACACGATTTCCTGAAGTCCTTTTCTAGTTTTCATTTTAGATTTCTAAATCATGAAAAACAAGAGATATGTCCTAGGAGTTTAAAAAATCCCCGCTGATTACTTACCACTAGGTTTCCAATCACCATGACCATCATGAAGACTGTAAGGCACATAGTTTGGCCTGCAACCTCCATGCAGTCCCACATGGTTTCTATCCATTCCCCACACAGCACTCGGAATACAATCAGGAAAGAGTGGAAAAAGTCGTGCATGTGCCAGCGAGGCAGTTCACAGTCACTGGAGATCTTGCAGACACATTCCTTGTAGCTCTTCCCAAAGAGCTGCATCCCAACCACAGCGAAAATGAACACAATGATGGCCAGCACCAGGGTCAGGTTCCCCAGAGCCCCCACTGAGTTGCCAATAATCTTAATCAGCATATTTAGAGTTGGCCAAGATTTTGCCAATTTGAAAACTCGAAGCTGCAAAACAGAAGAATGGTATAAAGTTCTTCGTTATCTAATTAGAATGAAATTGCCGCTATATATTGCATATGTCAGTTACCATGCGTCTACATCATGTCTCTTGCAATCGTTCGAAGTTTTAGTTACAAAATTTCTGATTCAAGTTCTTTGTACAATACTACACATCAGCAGTGGTAAGTCCTGATTCAAGTGATTAGAAATCAAAAATAATATCTCTATGCTCATTTCAATTACATTGAAATTATCGCAAAGACTCCTATTCAGACTTTGACTCTTAGGATGACTTTAGGTATTTGTAAAGAAGTGTTACTTGTTAAAGAAGTTGGACAAAACAGTCTTTCTCCTGTAAACTCTGAGAAAATATTACTAAAAATAAATGAGCACATATGAAATGTGATCAGTTGAACAGGACCATAAGTGTATAGTCACTTCCGGATGCTTTCAACTTAACAGGCTGTGAGATGGAGGAAATGGCTTTCCTAAAAAGAGAAACAAGCTAGAGTTGTTAATTACAGACATAAAAGTGACTTGCAAGTATCTTCAACAACATATTTTCAGTCTTTTAAAATAAATGTAATGTGTTTTACAAAGCTTGTCATGCAACATTGAGAAAAACAAGGGAAAGTATATTAATAAGTACAACTTAAAACAGACAAAAATCAAATTCTTGGAAAGATACAGCAATTGTTCAGACAATTGAAAGAAGAATACTAAACTGAAGATAAAACTAAATATTATTTCATGTGATGATTTTGTTTCATAAAGAAAATATGACATAAAAACAACTTGACATAAATGTCGAGTTAAAACCGGAATCTACTACTGAGAGAGAAGTCAATCCAGACAGATTTTAGACTTCAGGCAAAGTACAATGTAATGCTATGCAGATAACCAGAAAAAACTTATTTAAAACCCCTTATTTTTTAAAGGGGATGTATTTAACTTTTATTTCAAGTTAATTTTTTTTTTTAATTTAAGGCAGAAGTTGATCTTGATGACCAGGAACTCTAGCTTCATGTCTCTCACTGTATAGGTCTTTTCAGAAGAGTGTTTGGACACTGAATTGCATGCTAGCCTAGTGTGTAAGAAAACCAAGGTTTTTCAAGTTCCTGTTCATGAAAGAGATCTCTAATAACAGACAGAGATACTGTAGTGACTTCTGAGCAGAAAAGCTGTCACACAGCAGAGAGACCCTTGCAGAGGATGGTACAGAGAAGGCTGGTAGGAAGGAAAAGCCCCTGGACAATGAAAAATCTTAACACTACTCTCTTGTAAAACTAACCAACAAAGGCAATTGGTAATGGAAGTCTATAAGCTAAAATTGTCAATCAACTTTTATTAATTAACTTATTATTTACCAAGCCATTCACTAATCTTCAGTCACATGTAGCTCTGTGGCTCTTGAATATTTTACTCCCTCATCTAGGGAGAAGACTCTAAGAAATACCTCTCTTAGAAAAGTTAATCCTTTAAGCATACTTTTGACAAGAATAGAATTGATGTTGACAATATCTTGAAGGAGAAATAGACATTACTATGATAATATGCAAAACAAACTTGATATAATATATACATGCCATGTAGTAAATATGCAATTTAGCATTTTGTAAGTTCTGAAAAGATCTTCTGTCTCAGCCAAATATCTAATTTACAAATGAAAAATGCACAAAATATATATGTACAAATACAAAAATGTAATCTAGAAATGTATTTTAAATAGTATATTTACCAATCGGAACGATCGAAGGACAGATAATCCTTCTACATTTGCAAGGCCAAGTTCCATTAAACTAAGACTCACAATAAAACCATCAAATATATTCCAGCCCTCTTGGAAATAATAATAAGGATCCATGGCAATTATCTTGAGAAACATTTCTGCTGTGAAAATTCCAGTAAACACCTGCAAGGAAAATACAGTTTCTTACTCCAGTTTAGGAAGAAAATATTTAAAAAGTAAAACTAATGGTATCAACACATGCTAAGTTATATTATCAGCAAGAAATTAAATCTGAATTTTCTCTAGATTTCCATACAATGGGGTAGGAATAAAATTAATATTGGAAATTTACATAGAGTTTGGGTTATAAATAAAAAGAATAGGAAAATGTGGTTTTTATCTAGCCTGTTAATATGCACGTATGCCAATACACAGAATTTTATCTGATTTTAATGCTAATTTTTATCTCCTTAGAGCTCATCTTTGCCCTTGGACCACCTTTTGACTTCTAGAAATAAAGATAATTGTTCCTAGCATAAACTTATTTTATTAAGAAAAAAGTTATACAGACAGTTGAGCAGAACTGTTCTTCTTCAGGATGACCTGTGGAAGACATTGTCATTCCATTTCATCATTTCCTTACATCTGTCATGCTTACTGGGTCTTTCCCCTCTAAAATTCCTTGAACACCCAGATCCTTAGGAGGTGCTAGTGAGGAACACAATGGGTGTGGGAATGCAACTGAAAGTTCTTATGATTTGTAACTATTCATCAAATAAAAACAATCCTCCTTTAATGAGCTTCAATGACAGAAGATGAAGATTTTAAAAATCAAAGTGCATATATTGACTCAGTAGATCTTGACTCTGTAAAGTAAGAGTGGTGAAATTTACATGTGTCAACAACTTAAATTTAAGTTCAACAATCCCAAACCTCTAAATAGTCAACTTTTTCTTTTACATGAATGTGCATAAGTCACAAAAGAATTAAAGAAAAATGCATTTTACAAACATGGCACATCATGAAAGACTTACAAGGTTTCCTACTGAAAGCACACCACTAAACTGTTCTGTCA
Source organism: Ammospiza nelsoni (assembly GCF_027579445.1). Classification (NCBI taxonomy): domain Eukaryota; kingdom Metazoa; phylum Chordata; class Aves; order Passeriformes; family Passerellidae; genus Ammospiza; species Ammospiza nelsoni. Next base: position 21,819,577 of record NC_080639.1, read on the forward strand.
TCGGGTAGTGCTCCATGGCCATGAACAGGGTGTTCAGGACGATGCAGATGGTAATGGCCAGATCAACAAATGGGTCCATCACAATCAAATTGACGATATGTTTGACTTTCAGCCAGGGAGTACAGCAGTCCCAAATCAAGCAAGTGTTAGCAAATTTATACCAGCATGGTGGACATTTCTGTCTGGATTCTTCCAGTTCTAGAGAGGAAAATGAAAATAGAATTTCAAATATATTTCTCTATTCCAGAATCACCTGGATATTTCTTTGAAACTAAATGCTGTTTTCCAAGGTACTGTTGGTAAATTGTGTTGATATTTTGAAACTGAGGCTGCTTTCAGTTAAAAGAAATTAAAATTTAAAATAATTTATTAAAAAAACCCCACACACCAAAATCCACCCCCAAAACAACTATACTAAAGATTCAATAGATAAAAGAACCATTCACAAGCTAATGCTTTATAGAATGCAAAAGAGAAATTTGTCTTAGAATCCTGCCATAAGGCTGGGGATGAGGGGATTGAAAGCAGCCCAGCAGACAGAGTCTTGGGGTTATTGGTGGCTGAAAAATTGCATGTGAGCCAACCGTGTCCGTCACAGCCCAGAGAGCCAAAATCCTCCTGGGCAGCATCAAAAGCAGCATGGCCAGAGGGCTGAGGAAAGGGGTTCTCCTCCTCCAGCTGGATTGCTGTGTTCAGCTCTAGGGTTCCCAGCATGAGAGCAGCTTCAGAGGAGGCCACAAAGATATTCAGGGGCCAGAGCACATGGCCTATGAAGACAGGCTGAGAGACCTGGGGTTACTTATCCAGAGAAGGGAAGGCTCCAAGGAGACCTTATTGCAGCCTTCCAGCACTTATAAGGGGCCTGCAGGAAAGATGGAGAGGGAGCCTTTATCTGGGAGTGGAGTGAGAGGATGAGGGTGTACAGTTTTAAACAGAAAGAGGGTAGGTTTGGATTAGGTAGTAGGCAAAAATTCTTTACTGTGAGAGTGGTGAGGCCCTGGCAGAAGTTGTCCAGGGAAGATGTAGATGTCCTATCCTTGGATATGTTCAAGGACAGGTTGGATGGGACTTGGAGCAATCAGCTCCAGTGAAAGGTGTTCCTGTCCATGGCAGGAGGATTGGAACTCTAGATGATATTTAAGGTCTCTTCCAAAAAAATTTTTAAAATATCCTCATGAAAGATAAGCATTTAGAGCAAGCCTGAAGTCAGACAAGTATTTAGGCAGCATTATTAGGTCCACATGTGCACAAGTGCTCTTTATTACCTTCCAATTTTCTATTTGGGCATAGTCATTTAAGCCTCAACATAATGTTTCAGCCTTTCTTACAAATAATTGTTTAATTCCATGATTCAGAGTAATTGTATTTAGCCTTACAGAAAGAACAACATGATGCCTCCTTTGTAAAACAGCAAGTCTATTGAATTGGTAGAAGGGGATTGTTCTACTGCAAGAAACATAGCCATTTTAAAATTGGAAACTTGCTACTTCTACCTCAAACCTATCAGTATGTTGCAAGATTTATCTTTTTCCAAATTTATCAGTCCCAAATTAAAAAATAAAAAAATTAAAAAAAAAAAAAACACCAAAAAATCCCTCCCCTAACTCCATATAGAAATCTCTTCTTGTCTAGGCTGAAATAGCTGCCTTAAAACATCACTACCACTTAATGCATCACACATTTAATAGCACTTTTAAGGCACTGTCATACAAAAAATATCTGTGCTACATACCTTCCATTGTGTTTGTAAGCATGCTGGCTATACTCATTGCTCTTTGCCTTGCACTAGGGTCTGTTAGGTAGTCCATAGGAACGTGGTAAGAACTAGAATGTCTCTTTCTTAAGTCAGTTTCCGTAGTAGTGCCCTGAAAATAAAGCACTGATGAAGTAGCTAATTGATGGTACATTTAATAACACTGTGAGTTACTGTAGAGCTCTACTGGTTTAGAACACTGCTGCCCCACACCATGCTCCAGTGCTGCTGAGGCTTCACAGCAGACTAAGGTATGCCTGACTCTGCAGAGAACAAATAGTCAAACACTGCAGCACATTGCTCTTGTGCCTGAAGAATATGTTTTTAAGTGTTTTGCTGAAACAGGGCTGAGATATTAAAGCAGATTTCAGACTAAAAAATGTTTCACAGTGCTTGTCAATGAGCTCTGCTCTAAATATCTTTCTATTTAGGCAGTGAAGTCTTTTTCTAAACATAAAAATGCACAGCCCACACAGCTAGCAGTAAAGGAACTAAGCATAAGTGAATTTTCTTAAAATAACTCTTAATTTAGAATAAACTATGAATTTCCTAGCACATTTTACAGACAAATTAAAAAATATTTAGTAATGCTGACATGAAAAAACCCATAGAAAAATTAGCTATATTACAGTCATAACCCTTGTAAGTTGTACTACCAGGGTAACATCAAAAGTTTCATGTATGGACAGCAGAAAGCTAAATACCAATTTAAAATATTCCATTAAGTAAATGTAATTTTTTTTCCATTTTGATATCCTTTCTGATATACAAGTACAGAACCATCCAGTTGAGTCTAAGCATAATGAATCAATGAGTGTAAGACTACACAAACTAAACTTATTCAATGGTTTACTATGTTATTCTGTAAATTCCCAAGTTTGCATGCATTTTCACATATTTAATTTATGAGAGCTGGACAACTTTAATTTCTCCTTTAGCTTATAGCTGAAATACGTGAGAGGAGCATTCACAGCTTAGCCAGAAAGGTCATTGTTGCCATGTGACTAAATTTGTGGAAACAGTGACTGATCATACAGGGACAGAACATCATGCCTGAGCTATTGCAGACTTCCTTACATTGCTAGCAGTGGCTGCTTTATCAATCATCACCTCTGGCAGAAGCTGTCCCGTAGGCGATGTCAAAGCTGGCGGCCCCCCAACTAACGACACCACTCCATTGCAGTCCACAGTGCTGTGCATCTTCCCGTTTGCTGGAAGTGCAGGGACTGTTCTGGATGACCTACTGGCCTGGCTGATGTTGCTGTTGCGCCGTTCTCCGTGTCTATGAGGAACAAAGAGAGAATCTCTTCTGCTCTCGTTGTCTTCAAAAGTGCTGTGCTCATCATCAGCAAAGTCATTTTCTGATCCCACATCCTTTGCTCGACCTCTGAAGCTGAAAAGACTTGTTCTGCTGTTGCGCCTTGGGGAAAACAGCGAGCCACGAATGCTCAGCAAAGACTGCAGGCAAATAAAAACAATTATTATCAGATGAAAAGAATTTAAAATACAACATTTTCATACAGAGGAAAAATCCACAATGTCTTAAAGGGTAAGGTCATCTACAAAGAAATGAACTGGTACAGTCCCCCCGCTAATACACTCCCTTTTGGGTAGTAAACAAAGAGCACATAAGTGACAGACAAAGACCAGTTATTCTACTGCTTTGGATTCAGTTTAATCAGAGTAAAAGAAACTGCTTGACAGAATTGTTTCCTCTGCTCTTCTGCCTATGTTATTACCAACTGTTCACAAACTGAATAAGTATATCTAGACACTCTTTACCCCAGGCTGGCATTAGTATGACAGGCTGAGTAAATAAAATTTTAGGCAAATTTTCTGTGACCCAGTCTGCACACAGATGTAGCTCCCAAATACTGCCTAGTTTAAAAAACATACATATCTTTTCAGATATTAAAGTAGACCATAATGTAGGTTTCTTGTCTTTAAAAGTCTTAGCTATCCTGAATATGCAACAATTTGCTTGTAATTTTACATAAATAGGTTTGATAATCTTCATCAATATTTACTCATTGGAGTAAATATTCTGCTATTGGAGGATCTCCTGTATTAGAGTCAAATTAATGCTCTAGCCTTACAATTAATTATACATGTTCTTAATTTTAATTCATATCAGTAATTGCCTTGACTTCATCGGTAACTATTAGCACCTGATTTCACCCAAGATCTCTATGAACAGCAGAGATGATACATAATGAAGCAGTGTCTTTGTTTCACTTCTGCAACTTATCTTTGTGTACCTGAGCCCCATTGTATTAGGGGCTGTATTGCAAAATGCAGAACAAAAAGGCACTCTGCAAAGAACTTATCATTTAAATGTGACACAACAGATGGATACAAAAAGAAAGGGAATACACAGAAGCAAAATTGATGAGTATGATAAACAGTCATCTTAGCTCACCTGAAGTCACTTCCCTGTCAAGTTTTCTGTAGGCAGCATGGTAAAAGAGAGTTTTAAAGAGGGATTTGAGGAAAGCAATGAAGTGTTCTGTGAAAACTCATGGGAGCTTCTTCCAAGCATGAAGGGCAGCATACCAGAAAGAGCTCAAAGAAACTAGTTTGAAAATTTAACAGGAGGTTATGAATGCTGCTTTGGGTCAGTCAAAGCTGAGACTTGTTTACTATAAGTAGACAAGGTGGGTTGGGAGGAACTTTAGGTACAGTATGTTTTATGATATTAAAAAAAAATCTTTAGGTAAGTATGTTTACTAGCAGATTAGAGAAAAGCAATGGGATAGGTTAGTGCTCTTTGCAACAACATTCTTGATGAATACAGCAGTAAAGAGGTCCAAGTTAAAAATGATTCACAGTTGTGGGTCCAGAATAGGGTTTAAAAAAAAAGAAAGAAAAGAGAGAGAAAAGGGATCTAGCAAAAGGCCTTGTGGAAATCCTTTGGAAAACTGTCAAAGGGGTAAAAGGATCTCCTAAAGCACAACTAAACCAGGAGAATTGAGAGGAGAAAAAGTTATGAATGTTAGGAAGAATAAGATTTCAAGAGGAATAAAATGGTCATTTACATTGAAAGAAAATGAAATGCCAAGGAAAAAGTCAAAGATTATATATAAGCCTGAGTTTTTTCTAGGAAAATGGTATTAAAAGCTGGTGAGTGGAATTTCTTTTTAGTGGTTAGAATCCAGAGTGAAAAGGAACTAGGGTTGGAAAACCAGAGGGGAGGTGATTTCTAGACTGTCATAGTCAAACAACTGTAAATGAACTTGGAGATGAAAATGTTAGAACAAGAATTTGTATGAGGAATGCTTAATTTCTTACAAGATGGATGAATTGTGCTGCAGTTGAATAAGGCTGCAGTTTGAATGAAGAGATAGGCAAGAATATGCACCTAGGGGATCAGATGGATCTTCAACATGAAGTTGAAGTCAATTGACATGTGTGGAAATTTGTATAAGGAACAGAATGAATCATGAACTAAATTCAGCAATGAAGCCTCACAGAGATTAGTTAGACAGCTAACAACATAAAACAGTGGCAGACCAAGGAGGTGGGGTGGGGGGAAGGGAAGGATACATTACTATTGAGAAAGGAAATACATTAGGAAGTGAGTGGAAGGATTGGCGGAAATAGAAAGCCAGAAACATTATATTCCCACCACAGTCTGGTCTAAGGATGACAGTCCTTAGTAAGAAAATACTGGTTGAAGAGGTCTGAGCTTCTTTGAGAATGGGAGGCTGGAGAAAACAATACATGAAGAGAGTATGAACACTCATGACCTATTAAGGGATGAAACAAACTTTCTAGAGACAGAAATAGAAAAGGATTAAAAAGGCAGGAATGAGTTTAGTAATAATGACTAAAAAGAGGGAGAAAGCAAGTCATGAAGACCAGGGAAAATCAAGAATATGGAGATAAAAGGAAGAAGCATATAGAGGAACAAAAAGGGGTGGAAAAAGGAGAGAATGTATGTGAGATCTGGATTTGCAGTGCTAAGGGGAGAGTGAGAAGTGGGCAAATGAAGAGGAGCTTTGAAAACTGTAGGAGATAACATTACAAAACTATCAAATGAAATAAATGTCTGGATGGGAGATGCAGATGGCATTCTGAGTCACTGATGTTTCAATGTAAGAGAACACATGCAGAGACACTTTGCCACACACATTTCCACCTTCTTTAAGATAACACAATTAATGGTCTCACATCAATTAATTTCTTAAATTTCACATGAGCATTAATTTCTATTAAGCATCCCAAATTTTAATATTCTTCTCATTTGAAACATTACATTTTGTATGTATGCACCCTGTTTTGAAGCTACTCATCATGCTGAATACATCCAACTTGGTGGGGAGATAGGTCCATTTTAACTAAGAAGCTTGAAATACAGCTCCTATTAATTAGTATATGTAATTTTGATTTTTCACACAGGAATTCAGAGTAAAACCAAAATCTCTCAAATTCTTAGTTTCATATTTGGCTGCAAGTTTTTACTTGGTTAGTCTTTGATTTAGGATATTAATGAATCTGTGGTATCTTGCAAGAATTAACCAAACTGCTATACAGTGCTTTCTTTATATGATGAGTAGACAAAAAAGGTGTTTAAGAGGTAATAATACTATGGTACCTGGTGTGGGGAAGAGAATCTCTTTTCATATGTCAATCTATTCCCCTCAATGGAAAATCGGAAACCTTTCTTTTTGATGCTGTCCTCTGATTCCGATTTGTGAAATTCTTCCCCATCCTTCTCCTCGCCTTCAGACTGTTCTTTCTGCTTTTTTTTCTTTCTTCTATTCCTTCTCTCTTTAGCACTCTTTGAGCTCAGCTTTGATGCCTCAGAAGAACTTTCGGAGAATCCACCTATTCCACCTACTCCACTATAATCTCTTGAGTCAGCTGCTGCAGCTGCTGCCGCCGCCTATACACACAAGCACATGTGCAATTTACAGCATTTATACAAATACATACCCTGCTCACTATTTCAAATTTATTGCCACTCTTAAAGAAACTATTATTTTGAAATAAAAGCAGTGTTTCACTTCACCAAACCCAGCATATCATAAGAAGTGTAATTTGTGAAATACTACAGGAACCGTAATTTGCCAATGCTCCATAAACCAAGAGCAAGAGTAACCCAAGGGAAAACTGTGCTGTCAAAAAAACAAGTTAAAAAACATCTGTTTCAGATTGAAGCAATATGTTGCAATGATTTTTCATCTGAAGCACTATGTAAAAATAAAGAATCAAGGCTCAAACAAATGGTAAAATCCCTGTTAACTGGAACCAACACTTTCTTATAACATTTTGATGGGTTTTGAATACTCCCTAGTCTATTGAAGATCTTGTGTAATGCTGATATGTCAGCTTTGCAAATAACAATCAGAGATTTGTGTTAAACTATCCACTATTACATACTTGTTGCTGTTTGATTTTCAACACATGTGGAGCATTTCATTAACATTTATTTACAAGGTGTGGTAAAAAACAAGAAAAAGAATATCTCCCAATTCCCCCCAACACATAGCAATTGATCAATGAAACAAAAAACGCTGACTGCTGCCTTTAGTCATGTGCCTATATGGAAGACATAGTTCAACTTCTGCTCTATGAGGCCACATGCCAAGAATACATATAAATTTTTCTATTAAAGATTTGAGAGCCTTCAAAAAATGAAACGTAATTTCAAAGCAGCATGTAATCATTACATTTGTATCAAAGTGTTTTCTTCGGTTTCTCCACTTTTCCCAACTCTCTTTAAAACTATGTCTTTCTGCTGTGAGAGATGGGCAGGGAGTATAAAAAAGCCAAATATTGCTGAAGGGAGTAGAAAAAAACCCTAATATTGCTGAAGCACCATCACGTACAATAGTTTTGCTTCTGTTACTTATATAAGCACAATTACTCTTTGGACTTTTTTTCCACATCTCCACCTCCATTTCAGACAATCACAGAATGGTTGAGGTTGCAAAGGAACCTCTGGAGGTCATCATGTCCACCTCTCCAGCAGACAGGGTCACCTAAAGCAGGTTGCCCAAGGACCATATCCAGATGGCTTTTGATTATCTCCACAAGCACTCTGGGCAACTTTTTAAGTGCTCCAATAAAAAGTTAATTTCCATCTCCAATTTGAAAACTCAGTGCTTTAGCTTTTTGGTTATTATTTTTGTCACAAAATTAACAGGTTCAATCAAACCAGCAAAACCAGTGCAATGGAAAACATCAGAGATTGTTTACAATATGAAGAAATTGATGAGGCAAAGTAATATATTGTTAGAAGTAGGGGAATAAAAGTTTTCTCATATGTGGACCTAAAGCACATGTTAACAGTCATGCATGGACTGAAGAAATTTTACTTTACAGGGATACCTGAGCTTCTTCCTGTTGCTTTTTCAGTTGTTCCAGCATTTGCTGAAATTCTGCCTCTTTCTGCTCTGCTTCTTCCATTGTTGCTTGATTCTGTTCTTCATAGGCCATGGCAACCACAGCCAAGATCAAGTTGATTAGGTAGAAAGAACCCAGGAAAATGACCAAAACAAAAAATATCATGTATGTCTTCCCAGCAGCACGCAGTGTCTGGAGAAAAAGAGATAATACACTCTTTAAAAAGACTTTAACTACTGTTGTATAATAAGTTAATCTCCATGTTATATTTTAGATATATAAGATTGATTTATGTTAGCACAAGATTATTCAGTTAATTTTTCCTTATAGAAATAACATTATATCCTAGATACATATGAAAAAGTTTTGTGTCTACAATTGTCAAGGTAAATCCAATTATGAATAGCTCAGAACTTATACCAGTAAGAATCTATACATCTACATTACAGCCTTTAAATTTAACAGTAGGTGGGGCCACTGATCAGCATCTTACCTTCCTGTCTCATCAGTCTCAAACTACACTGCCACAAAAATAGTGCATTATACAAAATGTTACAATGGAGAAAATTACAGTCCTTCAAGTAAGGATATTTGTAGTTCAGGGACAAGGTGTAACTTTTTCAAACAAAACATATTTTTACTAGACTGCAAATCAATTAAACATAGCATCTCTTTACATCATGCATGGGTAAGAAACTTTGACAACTTAAATTCATGTATTCATTTAGGTAAAAAAACCAATAATGCTTAACCATCTTCATAAAATAACAACTATTCCCTATAATGTATTTAAGAAGCACATGGGAACCTAAATCATGAATAAGGGCCTTATTGTTTTAGACAACAATTTACATATATAAAATTAAAGACAATTTCTGTTCCAAAGGCCTTAGGGACAAGTGAATGAAAATAACTACGCAAATACTATGTAGTAATGGTATTGGTGATGGTGCTGTTTATTTTAATAAGTCCTCACCAGCTGGTAAAGATTCTCCCAAAAGTCCTGAGTCATCAATCGAAACAGTGACAAGAATGCCCAACTGAATGTATCAAAACTTGTGTAGCCATAGTTGGGGTTTCTACCAGCTTTCACACATATATATCCTTCTGGGCATTGACTACAAAAGAAGAGGAAATGCTATTTTTAACAACTACTCTATATTACGATATGCTGCAGTAAAACAAAATTCTTCAGGAGTACCAGTTGCTAATGAAATTATGAACAAGTAAAATGTCATTCTACATATCTAAGATAAAAATATATAGCTTATTAATTTTCACTTTTTAATTCTACTTCCTAATAATATTTCAATACTTTAGTAATATAACTAATAGTATTCTACCCTTCCCCACAATTTTTCATAACACATCTCCATCAGGACAAAAGAACACCAAGTAGCATGGCTGATAAACAGTTGTTAGCAAGTTGGCAGCAACACTTATGCACAGATCATTCATGTGATTACCTTTACAAAAGTAGCCTAAGAGGCTGATGGAAGTGCCTGTGTAAATTCAAATCACAAAGATGGTTGTATTTAGGTATAGCTTCAAATGCAAAACATTGATAATTTGCAACTCTACAGTTGATATTAAAGTTGACTACCTGAGCTATTCTAAGTAGCTTATTATTTGTCTTTGATGCCTAATGAAAAATGATGATCATTTTCTTACCCTGCATCTGAGCTATTGCCACAGAGCAGTGCATCATTTTGTCCTTCCAAGAAGTAGAAATGACCTTTTAAAAAAATCAAAAAGGTGATGAGAAATATAATATTTATGCCTAATGAAAATTGAGCAATTATATAGACTTTTACACTTGAAAGAAACTAGCAGAGCTAACAAACTGTTCAACTGCAATATAGAGTGGTTAGGAATGAAAAAAACATGGAAAGTATTGTTTTGACAGGAAAATTACTTTCTACAGAATCTTCAAGTTAGCCTTTCTTTAGAAAACAAAAAGTTAGTTATGCAGTTAATTCTTGGCAACCTAACCAAATTACAAGATACAAGGGGAATATCAAATTGTGTATGCTAGCAAATAAAAAAATACCAAGAAAATGAAGCAAAGGATGAGAGCAATTCTGGGACCTCATTCATGCCTTTTGATACAGAACATTTAGTACTATTCATTTATAATTATCAATTACATATTATTTTATCCAAGTATTCCTTTAAAAAACCTGAACTATTAGGGATGAGATTTCTTCTGTGTGCTCAGCACCGGTGAGGCCACATCTCAAGTACTGTGTCCAGTTCTGGGTGCCTCAGTTCAGAAAGGACATTGAGGTGCTGGAACAGGTCCAGAGAAGGGCACTGAAGCTGGTGAAGGTTGTGGAGCACAAGTGCTGTGAGGAGCAGCTGAGGGAGCTGGGGGTGTTTAGCCTGGAGAACAGAAGGATCAGGGGGCCTTGTCACTCTCCACAGCTCCCTAGAAGGAGGGTGTACCCAGGTGGGGGTCGGTCTCCTCTCCCAGGCACCCAGTGACAGGATGAGAGGGCACAGCCTTAAGCTGTGCCAGGGGAAGTTTAGGTTGGACATAAGGAACAATTTCTTCACGGAAAGGGTGGCTGGGCACTGGAATGGACTGCCCAGGGAGGTGGTGGAGTCACCATCCCTGGAGGTGTTTAAGAAGACGGGATGTGGCACTCAGTGACATGGTCTAGTTGACAAGGTGGTGTTAGGTCAGAGGTTGGGCTAGATGATCTCAAAGGTCTTCTCCACTCCCATTGATTCTGTGATAACACAACATGTTCAAGAAATCTCTAATTAGATCTTGATTTGAGCAGCTGGGGAAGAAACCAGGTGTTTATTGTACCTTACACAAAACTAATACACAAAATTCTGTAGCAGAGGAATGTACTTGAACATTTAGGCTATCTATTAGGATGAGGTAAAAAATAATTTAAAGTGACAGAAGGCCTAAAAACCCCCAACACGCTCTTCTTTTTTATTTTATTTTTTCTTCCTTTGTAGCAGAAAAGGAAACACATTTTGCCATCAATTCCTAGTTTGTGATTCTTAAACACAAGTAAAAATGGGAATCTCTAATGGAGATTTTTTAGTCAGGTGGCACATTAAGCTAAAGTTGCCAGAACTAGGTATGTTCTGGCTGTTCTCAGGAAGCAGATGGTTCCGTGAGATTCACTGCCAGCTGGCATGGACTAACTTAGCTGGCATGAGCTAACTGAGGGCTAATGCTAAACAGGCAAGCAGGGAATTGCAACCAGTTCCTACTGACTGCTTCTACTCTGTCACCACCAGTATACAATAGGGGCAGCATAAAATCTGCTTATTTTAAAGAGAGAGAAATTATGTCCATAATTTATATATCTGCAATTCTAGTCCCAGATATCATGTAAGAAATCAATGAATTTTCAGACATTCTGGTGACCACAGAGTCACAGCCTGTGAGTGACCCCTACTTAAAAAGAAGTTTAAAAATGCCCACAGGCTCCAAGCAGAACTTGCAAAACCCTCTGTGGGCCTAATCCACATTCTTTTGTAGCACAGCTCCACTTTCAGTCCACTTCTTTGGAAAACAAACAAGACTCTTTTAATACAAAAATAATAATGCTAAATCAATAAAAACAGTAAATATGAGTTTGTAGAAAATATGCCATATACAAAACTATTCCTGTCTCCTGCCAGCTTTATAACAGAACAGTCATGGGTACAAGTCCTACATAACACTTCCAGATACAAATAAAGGAAATGTGTTCTAGCTGGAAATATCACAAAACAATTGAAAAAAGTTCTTAGAGAGCTATTGCCAGTGATACAATGTCAATTCATTAAGGAACCTCTCCCAGGCATCTATGCCAGACATGGTTTTCTAATAAGTTTCATTACCAACTCAAGACACGAAACAATAGAAAAATAATGCATCAAGTATTCTGAAGACATAAGGCTAGGAGAAAAGGTATTTGAAATTTAGAATGACCTTTACAAATTGACAAGTTTGTCCAAAAGCAATTGGATTTATTCCAATAGAGACAAGTGGAAAATGCTACACTTGACAGGGCAAAATCAAATAGGTAAATACAAAATATCAGGATGTGGCTGCAGCCACCACTGTACAAAAAGATGCAGTAACTGTCACAAAATACAAACTGTTTGTGAATCAACAAATACAGTGCTGATATAAAAATGACTTAATTTTGAAATGTGCTAAAAGGAATGTTGCATGTATGGCATGAGGTAAAGATAAAAATCAGAAGTAATTGCTAGAGGAGTTAGCACCCAGTTTAAGGATCTCATTAAAAAACCCCCATGCAAACAAAAAGAGGCAAAATAAAAACAATAAGAAAAAAAAAAAAAAAAAAACAGACTAACTGGAAAGACTGAAAAAAAGAATAAAAAATGAAAATAGGTATAGAAAATGCAAAATGGCAAATAGGATTACTTGCCTTAGGAAAGACCAGAAATGCAGAGAATAAGAGTTTTTAAACTGTATAAAGACTAATATAAAGTAGTCTATGATTATCTTAGTCCAGAGCAGATGTAGTAATATATTCAATCAGAAATTAGGAAAATGTAGGTCAGATATTTAGAAAAAAAACGTTTCTATTTGTGTGACATAGTACCAGAAACAACTTAAGGGGAATGGAATGGAATCTGTTCTTCAGATGGCTTTAAGAATAGGTTATCATCCAAAATTTCTGCATGACATTTGTATATTTCAAGCATGCTGGGATGATAAGTATATTAAAAGATTATGAGGCAATAAGACTTGGATCTAAAAGCATTTAGTTCTTAACTGAGGTTTCCTAACTTTCATTGATATAGTCATCAGTTAAAATATACATACAGACTTTATTAAAAACCTATAACACCTAATTATGAATACATTAAATATACTAAAAACACTAAAATAAATAGAAAAGGCTGAACAGATAAATGGGAGAGATTAACAACAGTTCAGAGTCATTCTATCTGAATTTTTAAAGATGTTTTGTTAACACAGTAGTAACATTAACTACCTAAAATGGTGGAAATAGTGTATTATGAGGTACAAAATAGAAAAAAGTGCTCAGTTCTTGATTTTTCAAAGAGAAGAAACAACTTAAAAGACAGCAATCTGGAATCCAGTTCTTATTTTGCAAGAAAGAATCTTGGGGTAAATCACTGGCATTCCCTTAAAGGAGTGTCTATGTTGTGCAAGGGTGTGTGGGGCAAAGCCACTCACCCAACTCCAGAAGGAACAACAATTCCTTTAATTCTACATTTACGTGCTCTGGCAGGATTCCTGGGCTAGCTGATGTTCAGATGTGGGCTTATGAGACTGGGCACTACCTTGCACTAACCTAGCTGTTACATTTCAGATCCCATGTTAGGGCTGTCACACTATTTCAAGAGGCTTGAAGCTGGAAATTTCTGGTTTATGCTGCAATGTGATTTTAATTTAGAAGTCGTGTTCTGTGAAAGAAAAAGATATTTTGCTACCCAATATAATGTTATGAATGTTAAATTATATAATGACAGTGCTTTTATTTATTAGAGAGAAATGAGTGCTTTTATGTCTCTTGGCCATATTACACACTTTTAAAGGCAAGAGAAAGATACTGATGTTCTCAAATCTGATTGAATCAATACCAGAATATCAATGCAGTAGATAATATAATTAACTCTTACTTTTGTCTTCGATGTATTCATCCCAGTTAAATATTGTCATTGTTGCATTAACAAATGTTCCATTTTCACCTATAGAGCTATTAAAGATGGAAATAACAGTTGTTTCAAAAGTAGAATTGTCTGGAGGCCACTGCAGGCATTTATTCCTCAGGTTGCCCATGAACAGCTGCAGCCCTATCAGTGCAAATACACTCAGACAAAACACAGTCAGGATCATCACATCCGAGAGCTTCTTCACAGACTGAATCAGGGCTCCTACAATGGTCTTCAGGCCTGCAAAGAGAAAAGATTTTTATTATGATGTTAAATAGATAATAAACCCTCACAAAAAATCATGTGACTTTTTTCCTGATAAAGACATCATGCAAAAAGACTAGTAATTTGTGACACAATAATTTTAAAGAAAAGCCCTATTATTTGGAAAGATGAATGAGAATATGTAAATTTATACTTATTTTATAGTGTAAAAAAAATAGATAATACCAAACACATTGTTTTTGCCAAAACAAGTGATTTTATTATTCATGCTATATCTCAACCCTACATAAAATAGCATTGTTTGCTTTTGCTGATGCTTCTTGCCCAAACCTTTCTTTTATGAACTTTTGCAATGTATTCTATATTAATGCAACCCCATTACACGTGCACATTGAAATGATACCGTAATAATCTTGTTACAATATATGACAGGTGATGGTTTGGAGAAGAAAGACATCTTTGGAACAATACCCCATGCATGGCCCATGCTATCCTTTAGAGTTTGGGGGTTTTTTTGACATAACTTAAAACTGAATTAAGTTGCTATATCAAGTGCCTCCAATAAATGAGAAAATTTGCATCAGTATGAAAGCTTAAAAGTAACTTATATTTAAAACATATAAAGGAAAGCTTGATGTCATAAGATGCAAATCACATAGGCTGTTTACTGCAAATATCTCATGCAAGAATTTGTTAAACTCAAAGGCTGATTTTTTTTTTTTTTGAGAAGAAAATACAATTAATACAAGCATGAATCAATTTAAATAAATCACATCTTGATTCCTGCTTTTTGGTATGTTGACAATGTGTAGCAAACAAGGCTTATGATTGAAAATGTGAGCACAGCCTTTGTAGAACAAAAGTCAGCCTCGGTGTTTAACCTCGCTCTCACCTGGAATGACTGATATTGTTTTCAAAGCTCGGAGAACTCTGAATGTTCTCAACGCTGAGACATTGCCCAGGTCCACAAACTCTGTCACATATCTGTAATAGGGGAGTTCACACACAAACACAATGACAGCACACAAATAACAGTTGGAGATACGAGGGGCCTAACACCTGACACCAACTACTTCTTACCTGGAATTACAGAAATAGTTTTCAAAGCTCTCAATACTCTGAAAGTTCGAAGAGCTGAAACATTGCCTAGGTTTACAAATTCTGTTACATACCTGTAGGATTAAATCACAATTACTCAGAATTGAGGCAGATTTTATTCTATTTGCTTGGGTCTTTGAGCAAGACCTTTTCACCGTTCACCATATTTTGCCTGTGTTATAAATATACTTCTGGCCATAAAATTAAATTAATTTTTATCATAATAAATCACATTGACTCGATGTTTGAAAACTAATCTGGTCAGCTATTAGCAGGAAGTCAAAAGGATTCCTTTAATTCTGGTATGCAGAAAGGAGACAGGATATGAACAGTTCAGGGTGACGGCATTCACAATCCTAATGGGCTGGCACACCATGCTGGCCTCCGCAGCACATGCTTGGCTAGAAGTACTAAAATGTGTAAAAGAGTAGAAGAAACATATTGAAACTGCAGGAAGTCCAGGCTCCAAATATTCTGGCTGACAAGATATGAGGCAATTTTTAGTCACTAATCTCATGCTACCAGAAAGAATTTTTAATAAAAAAAATAAGTAGAAGACTTACGCAAATGTAATGACAGTGAAATCTAGCCAATTCCATGGGTCACGAAGAAACGTAAAATCTTCTAAACAGAAGCCCCTTGCAAGAATTTTAATAAGTGATTCAAAGGTATAAATTCCAGTGAATGTGTATCTGAGGAAAATATGCAAGACAGAGTTTATAGATCATGTTATTTTTGCAGTTTATTCTCTCTAGTTGTTTTATTCTCATTTTCTTCTCATTAAGTAGCATAAGAAATAATGGCAGTTACAACCAACTTTAACATCTGCATAATTTATACCATAAGGAAAGAGGAATGAAATTAAGATTAAAAGTCTGATAACCCACATCTTAAATCCAACTTCTACATTCTATGCAATAAGACAGATGCAAAATTCCCATTTACTTCATTGGTGCATGTTTATGACCAGTCTGAATCCATGTTATAACAAAACACACAGATGTATTATGTTAGGGTTTTAGAAGTTACTTTCAGGCTAAAAATTCCTTTCTTCAATGTTTTTTTTTAATGCTGAAATGTTGCTTACTCCCAAAAGTTGGCAAGTGCCAACCCTCAAGTCTTCATTGCTCTGTAACTGTGCTATGGAGTAGATATATCCAGTACTTTACCTTCAGCAAGAGAGATGCAGTACTGGAATCAAACAAGTGCAAAAACAACCAAAATTATTTATGAATGCCAATAAAATTTTGACTAAAAAATGTGGTTGAAATGTAATTTAATTCTGGCATTCTGAGTAATTTCAATCTTCTGTGTCCAAGTGATGTCATCCTGAAATTTAGTTTAATTTATATCTTTAATGAAAAGGAATTCAAATTAAACTGCTCAAAAAGCTTACTCTAACTGAGCTAGCCTGAAAACAATTTTCCAATATGAATTTTTTTCCATTCAATTACTAAAAAATTTATTTCCTGCAGAACTTTACTCCACAGATGAGGATATTCATTGTAACTCTAACTGGCACAATATACAGACATGAAGAAATATTCAAGCAACGAATTTTCATCATAAATATTTACTACATGCTAGGCATCCTGAATACATAGAGACTTACACTGAACTCAAAAGGAGAATGTCTTTGTTGAAACCTTAATAGCCCTATGGTGTTTTGATTTCTGGATATTAAACAGGTATGGATCAGCCCAAGCAGCAGGGAATGTGAAAGAAGCAGCAGAAAGGAAGCACCAAGAACTGTGTTTCACATTGTGGCCTGCAGTTTGGAATGTCATTGTGTGTCGACACCTCGAAGCTAATTGGACCAATTAGCCAAGCAGTCATCATTTTGCACCAATGATTAACTAACCATTTCAATACTTTTTTAATGGCTCATTCTGCATACAAGTTTTCCATTGTTAGATTGGTTTTGGTAAGAGAAAGCTGCACAGTGACCAACACAGCCATCCATAAGATAATTCCTTTATGTGTAACAGTTATTGCAACAGAGGTGAAAGACTGCATTTCTCTGCATTCTTGCACAGATGTGATATAGAACACAGTCAAAAATATTTATAATCCACTATTTCTGTATGATCATAAGAATAGCTTTTTTTACATTTTCCTTCTAGTACTGCAAACAGAGGAAGGACATTAAAGAACTTGTCATGACAAAATTATATGTATTTCATGTTACAGCAAAGGAAATAGCATCAGAACAGCTGCTGATAGGATATCCCAACAAGGTAGCTGCTGCCAGGGGAAGCCATCCTAATATAATTTGCAGCAGTTTATTTCTGATTATTGGATATTATTCAAAGAAAATCCATTTAACTTACTCTACATTCTTTGTCCAGTCTGGAGGGTTACTCATGGTCATAAATACGCAGTTGGTCAAAATAGTGCA
This sequence comes from Ammospiza nelsoni, assembly GCF_027579445.1. Taxonomy (NCBI): domain Eukaryota; kingdom Metazoa; phylum Chordata; class Aves; order Passeriformes; family Passerellidae; genus Ammospiza; species Ammospiza nelsoni. The sequence goes on from NC_080639.1 coordinate 21,837,063, forward strand.
CATGATAAGCATGCTGAATAATGTAGGCTAAGAGTTAAGGAACATAAGCCAGAAAATGTCATGAAAAGAGTATCAAATAGCACACTGCTTTGGTAGATTTTCACTATCAGGAGCTATCTATTCCTCTACTACTCTTTTAATACTCAGGGAAAAGCCCTGAATATGTTAAAACTTTCATTCCCTGTTTTATAGCCACAAGAGAACAATCATATACTAAAAATTAGAAAATCTGAAAGGTATTTTAAAAAGCACCCCAAGTCTAAAATATTTTTTCTTATTGAACAGAAATGTCACCCTTTGAAGTATTAGCTTCTAATTTCGTGGAATAACACAAAAAGTATTTCTTTTAGATTATCTAGAAAAATCTGAACTGCTTCATGCATTCAAAGAAATGAAAAATACATTTTCTTCACTTTAATGTTTTATCATAAAATTAGGCATGTATCAACATTTTTCCTTATCACTATGATACACTGAAGGCTAGCTGCCACGTAGTAGGAGAGAACATAGGGAAATCTTAGTGAGAAAAGTACTCTCTTGCTGTTATTTCATATATGACTTTCGTAATATAGATGCTTTTGGGAGGGGAAGGCACATGTGATTCTCAAAAAAATAAATCCAAATAGAATTCCAGAACAGGTCCATGTCACTCTAAATCTACAACCTTTTATTCTCAGAACTGCTGACATTCTTCTAATACACAAAAAAACCACAACCATCAAAATGAGAACCATGCGGACGAACCATGAAACGCCCACATGATGGCACCAACACCTAAAGCTACAGAGAGGACAAAGCTCGAGTTTGAGAACAGCTGCAGGTTCATGTGGTGCTCCTAAATAGAAATCCAAATACAGTGGGGTGAGAAGTACTGTGAGGTTCCCCTCGAAAACTTTTCTTTGCATGTCTATGCTAATAAAAAAACCTTTCAGTGATAATGATACCTCTACCTTCTGAGCTGTCAAAAAACTGTGGCATTATATTCCACAATCCTTTGGGTTTCTGTGCAATGAATATATTTTAAATCCTTTATGAGAACCCAGCTTTCCTTTATGGAATTCACATATGAACAGTGCAAAGGAGAAATAAATATATTATTTTAAATATTAAAAACCTATGTTACAAGTGTTTCACCAGTCTGCACTTTACATAGGCTTTCAAAATCCTTTTTGATGAAATGTCCACTTGGAGTTGCAGATTCTCACTATGCTTTCATTAGTGGAAAAATAATTATAATATACCTTACCATAAATTTAAACAACATGTTTTAGAATTCTGACTTTGGTGACTAGCCCTTCACCACTACCTCAGTCCCACAATCTTTTATTATTCCCCATAACTCAATATAATAATGCTTCAGAATATGGTAAAGAGTGTCATATAATTGAAAAATAATTATTTGTAGTGGCACCTGTAGCAAAAAAATTGAAAATAGGCTATGTAATATCATGATTGTTTTGGAAGTCATTTGTAGGCTAGGCATTGATAACAATGTCTAACAGATACCAACCACTGTAATTGTCAGTCTTCCAGTATACCAAGACTGAAAAAAGTCCTTTCAAAATTTAGTCTACTTAATCTTAGGATCCCTATATGCAATGCTAACACAAAGCTACTTTCAGTGTGCTTATGTTAGACTTCTGTAAATACAAGTGTGCAAACATTTGTATTCTTTCCTTATCAAGTAAGCTGGCTTTCTGAAGTCAATGACCTCATGGCTCATATTGGTATTTGGGATCAGACCAGTGGGATGCCTACTATAGTCTGCTATTAAAACACAGAAAAAGGCAAAATAATAGTTAAGTAATTATAATAATTTAGCTTTTCAAATCTCTACCTGCAATTGGAAATCTCATGACCTTCTTGAAGACTGAAATTAAAACATCAATAGGCCTACAAGTATATAATGCAATAATGATCAAGAAATAAAACAGACAGGTGGGATACATACAAGACTGAGAATGAATAACAAAAAAAAAATCTAAGCTGTGTTATGAATCTATCTTTCTGTAAGTGTTATCTGAATCAGAAAATGAAAAGGAATAATGAAACCATATTTTTACTAAATACTCATGCAAGCACAGATCTGGGATCAAAGATTTGACTTTAATATACAGTGTCAGGGAAGAACTGAAAGTATTCCAAGCAATATATCTGCACTTTATGAAAAATGTGGAGGAGGGGAAAGATGAAAAAAAGATGTGAAGATTACAGAAAAAAATAAGAGGGAAGGAAAAATTATGTGGGGGAAGAAAGAAGATACAGAAATTGTAAAGGACGATGACTGGTTGTCTGGCTTCTGGTATTACTATATTAGGATCCAGCAATGAACAGAAATGAAAAAGGAGAATGAGAAAAAGAACAGAAGACAGAAATAGTAGAGAGAAGAGGGACAAAGCACTACCGATCACATTGATCCTGGGACATGTGCCAGAGAATGATCTAAATACTAAGTAACATCTCATTCATTACAGTTTTAGACTAACCACTTGAAAAGGATATGAATGTACCAAAATCTTAATAGCTATTTTTCTAAGAGGATTGAAAGGAGTTAACATGTACAGGGCAGAGGTGGCACTGAATCGGAATATTGCCTTCCCTTTATTTAATACTATAAAGGTCTGGAAAAAGAAAAAGAGAATGAAAACATGCATTTAGAAGATACCAAGTTACAAACCCTGAATCATTTTCATTTCATCATTAATCATATTTGTTCAATATGCTCTATTTGCATTGACACAATCCCCTTGTCCAGTTCACACATTGTAGCATCCAGCCAAATTACTATATATACAATTAAAAGAACACTTAAATGCATTGATAAAGAAATCATAAGTAATCCTGATATTGCTAGCTTGTAAACAGAGACAAGTATGAAAGTAATGTAGGCAATATTTGGAGAATTAGCATACTTTTTGTACTGTATAATATATACACTGAGGTGTGTAACTGTAACCAAAATGAGAGCCATCAAAACTTCAATCTCTAAATCAAATAACCAGCTTAAATTATCAAATCAAAGTACTAAGACAAAACTAACTCAAAGTGATCTAAGTTTTAAGTGATCATGAAAATATGGAAATCAAGAGGGTTCAATAACCACTTTTGAACATAACACTAATTTTTGCTGTACTCAATTTTTGCTGTACTCTGAGAGCAATGTATTACTCCCCTTTTCAACTATTGCTTGTGATAGTTCTATACCTGCCAATCTATTTTCTTTGTCATATTTTACTTTCACCTAATACAGAATTCACTCTATTCACTGTATCCAGGTATTTTCACTCTCTCCATAGTTTCAGCAATAACTCATGGATATTATCAACATATAAAAAAACCATTTTTTAAATGTAACAGTGCTTTTAAAATCCAAGCGATAAAGAATAAAACCTGTACTTTTTTTTTAAATTATGTTGATTCCCATACATCTGGGGAAAGTCCTGTCTATTTCCATGTTTTCTTTCTACACATGGATGACTTTCATGCTTTTGAAAGGAAATGGATCTAGATAGCATTGTGGCAGTCCTAGGAAGCCCAAAGGGCACATAAACCATGCAGACCTGGAACAGTGCCAGCAGCCATGATCTAACTCAACTGAAATTAGAGGGCAGCATTTGTCAAGACTATGCTCTACTTTCTGAGCAGGTGTGGCAAATAGAGCAGCAAAAACCACAATGCCTCTCTCTGCCTGAAATAATAAATTATAAATTATAAAAATCAGTGGTTCCAAACTTAACATGTTTGCGTTCTCCCATACTTAGTGATTCTCAAGCTGTACTTTGATCATTTATTGTACTGGAGTCTGTAACATGCTCTTTACTAGAGATTTTTCAACTCTCTTCCTATTGGTCCTGGAGTTAATAAAAACAGGACTTCTAATAATCAGAGCTCTTATGTTTTCTGTTCCCTTTACTCTGCCAAACCTCTGATGAAGTAGCATTTGTGTTATGCTGACTCATCAAGTTATGCTAAAAAATGAAAATGGAGCCTGACCCAAACATGATGTTCAAAATATGCAAAGAATGCTAAGAAAAATAATAGGAGAAATTATGATTGTAACATACAGCTTGAAGTCTTGCTTTGCCTACTGGAAACCACAATGCTTGTAATGAAAAGATCATGACAACTGCTATGCATTTCTCAATCAGGAACAAGCAATTCAGCAGGATTTTACTTCACATCCACACTTAATTGCAGAATTACTCTTCTAGTTTCCAAAGCATGATGATACATGCTCTAACTTTAGGATTTCTGGCATTGAATTTAAATTTTTACTACTACAGAATGTGGAAAGAATTAAGGAAAGGAATCGGTACTTTGACCCAAATTCTATTTGCCTTCCAGACTTCAACAGGGTAAATCACTTGAGTAAAGGAAGCAAAACATGATAACTATTGAAAACCTTGTTTTCAGATTTAACTCATGATTCTCCATACATGAATTCAGTTTTAGAAATCCTGCAATGAACATTTAAGGCACAATCGATTTTTGAGCTACTCTGCTTAGTTATTCATGGTATGCCTATATTGGTATTATTTCAACATACTACTGATGAGGCATACCCCTAATTCCTGCAGGAAATATCTTCATTTGCATTTTTTCTCTTAGTCTGAGTTTGAATCATAACAATTCTTGGAATCTTTCTTCATTTTTCTTTGAAGCAGTTTCTTCACTTTCATGGGTTTTGTTTTTGTTAGTTAGCTAGTTTCCATGGGAAAGAAAGCAGAAGAAAAAAAAATGAAAAAAAAGGGAAAAAAAACCCCCATTTCTTCTTTACTAGCAGAATAATGAGACTGCAATACGTATGATGCCAAAATCAAAGGGACTGAAAATCTGGAGGAAACCCAAGGCCATCTGGACACTAGTCTCAAGTTCAACACTTTTGTGCTGGCCACAGCAGTTGTTGTTACTTTAAATCAAAGCAAATAAGTGGATTGTTGTTGTTTTGTTGGGGTTTTTTTAAGTAACATCTCCATAAAAATAATTTTTTTAATTATGTAACATTCTGTCAACACTCCAAGTGCAATTGCTACCTCCACTTTATTTATGTCCCTCTTTAGAACACCTCCTCTTTGAAAACAATCCTAGTACAAAATAGAACTGGATAAGAAAACTTTTTCACCCAGACTAAGTTGGATATATGATGCCTCTACAGAGTAAAAATGGATCAGGATGATCATCATATCCTGAGAAATTATCTTTACATACTTCCCCATCCTTCCCAGTGACATGAGAATGCAACCTAAATTTTCACAACAGTGAAGAAATCTAGTAGGAGGATGTGTAACTACCTTTGAGATAGATTTCATATTGAAGACCTGCTCCTTTCACAACTATAACATAGCAATTAGTAATTATTCTATTGATAAACCCTGTGCTGCTACTTCAATTCTCCTGTGTGTAAAACACTGAAAGTTACAGGTTTTAATAAAATCCCAGGTTTATTAAAAAAAAAAAAAAAAGTGCATCTCTTCTTATCTATAAGGTCCCACAAGCATTACTAATTTCTGTTCTTAGAGTGGAGATTTCTGCCAATCACATCAGCTGTCGGGGGAATTATTATATGGAAGCTCTAGATCAAAAATAATAGAAATACTATGTCTTTGAAGGGTTGTTTATTATTTATTTTTCTTAAAGTCTGATGGAAATACTTTTACACTCACCTTTTTATTGATATAATATGGGTCCAGGTCTTCCAAGGGCTCGGACACCATTCCTGGAGGTATGTCACCGTAAATAAATGGCAGTGTCTTTCCTGCCTCCAAGTCACTGTTTGGCTTCGGGCCATCTTCATCATCATCATCTTTGCGTTCTTGTTTGGATTTTTGAGCTTTCTCTTCATTGATACGCTGTTCAATAGCTGCAAGGGATTCTCTTGTGAAGTAGCGGAAGCTGTCGGGTCCTGGTGGTACCAGCACTGATTGTGCCATCTTTTCATCCTGCACCTCTTAATTACTGTTTAGCCTTTCTCATAAAAAAAGTGCTAAAAAAAAATAAAATAAAAAAATAAAAAAAAAACCACAGAAAAAATTTAGAACAACACAGCTACCAACAATGCAAAGTAATATACCATCACAGAATTTTGTGGGGGACATCTTGTTAAATTCAGTAATTATCATCCAAGACGAGGCTGCTGTGAAATGAATTTTTAAATTTGTTTTTATTTCAAGACAAACCATTTTCCTTTGCAGCTTGCCTCTTAGTATTGTCTCAGAGGTATCAATTCTTAAAGCATTTCGTTTAAAATTCACTTAGTGCTTGCACCAATAGATTGTCAATTCTACAGGCTGATAAAAAAAGTCACATACAATACAATAACATCTTTTGCCTTTATCAAGGGTAATCCATTCCCATGAATAAAGTAGGAGATATTTTCCACTACATTCAGCGTGAGGAATCAACAGTTCTGAAGTATTTGGTTCAGCGTTGAGTGAGACTCCAGACAAGGTAGCTCCTTATTACCCTGAAAGCTATATCTTGGACCAGTCCTCCCTCTACCTATGTGGACCAGAAATAACTCTTAGAATCCACTATTGCCACGTAAGGGCAGAAGGATCAGTTGAAAACAATGCAAGATGCTTCTTCTCTTTGAGTACAAATATGCTGCCTTTGCCGAACTGCCAGCTCAGGAAACAATGTTCAGGCATAAGCACCTGTATTCAGATCCCCTGCTTGGCAACACACTGTGCACTGGAAGAATTGCTGAATTAAACAAAACTGATTCTTAATCATTACATCCCACACTTAGATCTTTTACATCTGATATCATATCAATTGTATACATATTTCACAAATTTCACCAGCAAGCGCAGGGTCATCTCTTCTTAATGAAGAAGAGGCAGGCAGTTCAGTTAAAAAGAACAGTGGAAAATATTCCCAATGCAAATACTTTGATCTGAAATTGCAAACAGGCTATCTGCTGCAGCCTACAAGAATTTTTCTCAAGCATCCTTCTGAGTAAGCATATTAAAAATATAGCAAATGCAATAAAATAACAAATTCTGAGTAAGACAATATACCAAGAAATAATAATCAGATTAAAATGATACAAAAGTTTGAATACAATCAGCCTGATCCTATTTTACTGCCTCACTTAGCACACATACCTCGGCACAGCCGCAACAAATTAATATTTTTGAAGGCTGTTAAATAAGCTGCAACATGATGCTTGCTCCTCCTTTTCAACCATATGCACACAGCCACTTACACCTACACAATCCACACAGATCCCAACTCCTGCAGGTCTCCCTGTGAGCATGCTCTTCCACTGCAGGCAAATGCACCTGGTGCATTCTGTCATGGACGGTCTGTACCAAACTGCTGCTGGAAGCCGCACTCACCACCAGCAGCAGAAAGGTTCACTAGGAAAATAAAAGTGGTCCTACAGCAGGATCCTGTTAGATTTTATTTCTAATTACAGAAGGGAAAAAAAAAAAAAAAAGAAAAAGCATAATTCTGTTTTAATACTGCAGGAAACAATTAAAAATTCATTACCAGTGAAGAATCTTGCAGTTATGTGGGTTTGGAATGGCACCAGGGAAGACTGCAGTTAAAATTCCATCATGCCTTTTCCTTTTTTTTTTTTTTCCCTTTCTTCTTCTTCTTCTTTTTTTTTTTTTTTTTTTTTTTTTTTTTTAATTCTCCCTTTACAGACCACACCTAACTTCCTGCTGAAGGATCCTGGTTATTGAAGTAAAGTCTGGCATTTCCTGTGTGAGCCTACTAAGTGCTGTAACTCTTATTGCCAGTAGATGGTACTGATATATACTCATAAATTCTTAGAAATGGTAAAGAATTTTTGCATGCTTGCGTTTACTTAAACTGAGATTCTTGCACTAAAATATATGATTTTATATAACCAGTCAAGTCTCAAGATTCTCAAAAATTCTTTTGAGTACATAGCAGCTACTGCTGATGTGACCATAGCTGTTAAAACTGTGAAAGTGTGAAAGAAAGAAAGTAGGACGGATAGCGAAGTAAGAAAAATCAAAAAATGGACGTTACACAGGCAGAGTATAACCTAAGCAATTGCTGAAACTGTATTATCAGCAGTCTGAATTATTTTAAACTACAGGTAGTGCAAATATTCTAAAATAAATGCATACAATATGTTCACTGGGCATTCTTTCTGAATGCGGATTGGCCAGCAAAGGGAGGGAAGGAGGGCCTTTCTGAGTGTTCCCTGCAGCAGAGAGATCCTGGACACAAGTCAGCTATTCTTGCTCCCTGCTGCAGCAGGTGGTTGGGAGCACTGTAAGCCACTCTCTGTGGCAAATCAGTAAATCACCACCTTTGGGCCTCACTCCACCAAAACACCATCCTACTTCTTTCCACCCTTCTGCTTGCTCTGTATTTTCCATGCCTACCAATTTTCGTACTTTTTCCTCCTGCTGCACCAATAAAACGTTTTTATCTCTCTCCTGCCTCACCATCAACCTTCTGCCCTTCCCTCCTTCTTTCACACATTTCACACTCCTTCCTTCCTCCAAACTTTTCAAGCAAGACACATTGCTGTATCCATACGTTCAGACCTTCTGGCAGTCATTTACTCTCTGCTGTCTCCTTTCCTTCAGCCACAAAGAGGAGAAAAAAAAAAGGCGTGAAAACTAATAAAAAGCAAAAGGTCAATCTAAAGTGAGAGATGTTGGAGAAGGAATTAATAGAGTGGCTGAAGAAACATCACTGTGGCTTTGAAAAACAGACAGTGAAGAGAGGAGAAAATATTGATAACTTTTTCCTTTTGTAATCGTGGTGACAGAATGAAGAGTTTGACTTGGTCAAAATAAGATTTTTGAAATTTTCAGCAACTAAGACAAAATGTGCCAAATGAGAACTATAATTGAACCACATCAAAAATATTGATTTGGTTTTGATTAATTTAAATATTACACAATACATTAAATAATGTTACAAGCATTTTTAGAAAAATGTTTCATTCTATAGAGGTTTCTATTTTCACAGATGATTCAAAGAAATAAACAAATAGTTTACAAATAATTCCATGAAACCAATTTTTTGGTTAAGAAGCTTGGGATGCAAACTCCTGGCTGTCTCTAATTAGGACTACAGTTTACTTGTTTTGAACTCTCAGAATAAGAGGATTATGAGGCAGCACAGATCCACAGGAGGAGTAGAAGAGCTTCTAACTAAAAAAACATTTTGATTATTTGTTTGCATGTATAGGCAACTGCTTATGTATGAAAGTTACAGTAAACCAAGTACCTGAAAAGCTGGGCTAATTCACACAATATGGAAAAGGTGCCTCATTCTTCCATTAATAGTAAAGTAAGTGAAAGCATCTGATTATTTGTTTCTTATTGTAAGGGTCTGAAATTACCAGAGGTCTCATTTTGATTCCACCAGTGCTATACAATCTACAAGCACAGTGTGAGGAAGGACAGCAAAAAGAGAAGACAAAAAGGAAATAGCCAGGGGACATTGTATCCCATTGCATTAAAGGCTTGGGTCTACAGTCTTATTAGGCTGTAAGGAAAAATGAACAAATATTTTGGAGAGACAGACTACACAGGAACTGCAATATCAGCTTTGCAGTCTAAAAGAAAAATATACATGCTTCTAAAGAAGAGACAACAGTAATACATTTAGAGAAGCTTGTAACAATCCTTAAAATATATTAGATATTATACATAGCTATAGTAAATTTAACAGATAAAATTATTTGTGATAAAAGGGAAAATTATTAAATCAAATAGAAAATATCAATGAAAACCCAATCCAACATAGCCTATGTTTAAGAACTATTGTGTGAACATGGTAAAAAAATTGCTTAAAACATAAACGTGAAATAAGAATAGCAATTCTGGTAATAAGTCATTCCAACTGCTGTCTAGCTTCCCACCTACAACCATGGGTACATTTTATGAACAATTTTATCACTGACGGTATCCATCTTCCCTCTACTGTGGCATGTGTGAAAGCTTGAAATGGACCTTGTCATTTACTCATCTGGTAAAACACAAGGCCCACTGAGAGGGTAGAGATGAAGAAGTGTTCAGTGTCATATGTAAAGAAACTCTACATCAGGGTGAATGATTTTTGACAGAATAGAGCCAAGAGAAACCTCCAAATCTTTTCCTGGTGTCCCAAGAGCCTTCATTTACAGACAATCCTGATTAATAAAATTAGAAGGAAAACAGATTACCAGTTTTTTCCTCAGAAATGTGTAAAAAACTGTTCAATGGCAAAGCAAAGCATTAAAATGCACAACTGGCAACTGGCCATCATTCTCTGTGGTTCTGTGATCGTTTTACTCTCCAGCTGTGTGTCCCTGTACGATATTAGATTGTCCCTAATTGCATGACTTTTCATTTATAGTTCTGAATTTCATCTTGTTCCACTAACACCAGTCATCAAGCTCATCTAGTCCTTTCTGTATAATAGCTTGCTCAGTCTTTGACAACGCCTTACAACTTTGTGATAGGAGCAAATTACATTGGCATATTTCCATTTCTTTGCTGAAACAATAAATTAAACTTTAAATAAAATCTGTCCCAAAATTAAAACAGTGGCAAGCAACTTTGACCAAAGCGTAGGTTACTGTGATACTTGCTGTAGTTTGCAAAATATGTTAATACTACTTTAAGACCTTTAATCTTAAAAACACAATGCCATTAATTTTATGCTCTAAAATAAAACAGTATTTTAATTGAAAGAGCAAAAGAGACCTAAGTGGAGCTTTTTCTTCTTGTAAATAGTATCCATTTAATTGAATACATTGAATCTAAAGAACTCCTGTCACCTCTTCCATCCATGATACTTACAATTCTTACTATACTACTAAATTAATCATGGTGATCTAGGTAACTGAAAAACATGTTTGCTAGCTTTGAGATGACATGAAACTGGGAGGGCTACAAGTAAACTGGAGGATAGTATTAGAATTTAAAATGTCCTGACAAACAACAAAATGGGCTCAAAAAGAGATGCGATTGAAGAAATTGAAGTTCTACATTTTATACTTAGACAATATGGAAAGAATTCAGACCACAGAAATAAAACATCCAAGGAAATGTAGGATCCATGAGATCCTACACCTGAAAGCTTCCAGGGAGATGCAAGATTTGAGCTCTTTCTGTCTTAACTTTACTTTGAAAAGATCAATTAAAGGCACAATGACTGTCTTTATATGTCCAAAAAGCTTTTCCAAGGAAGCAAAGGAATTTGTTTTCTTTTTATCTAACATCCAGATAAACAGGTTGTTGTGTTAAACTGCAGCAAGAGGGTTTGTTAGCAAAACATTTTACCAGTGAAAAAAGAGAATTAACAGAGTAGACATATGACAATTTTTCAAGGACTTTAAGAAAAGCTAGACCTCAGAGGAAAAAGATCAGTAGTGAGTGTGAGTTTTGTAGCAAAACTGATCAGAATGAGAATCAAGAAACTTGTAATAGGCCTCCACTGTTTTAGGGTCTTAATAATTGTAGGTTTCTCATTGTTTAGTGCTGCTTCATCTGTCATGTTTTTTCCCAGGCCTAAAGGAAGCTGTCAGCACTCCACGGAACTGCATGAAAGATTGCGTAACGTGGGATTGCCCTGTTGGAAGGTGGAAGGTTTAGAGCTGGTGCAGTACCTCTGCTAAGATTTATGTTTTCACTGCTTCACTGCTGAAATTAGACAGCAAATAAACATCAGTCCTCCTGTGCATGAGCTTTGTGTGTCTCATACAATGCTCCACTGTCTGTTCAGTAGCCACAGCTGAGACAGAGGTCCCTTCATACAATATCAATGTACTGAACTGTGCACTTTGAACAGTAGGTGCTCCTTCAAAACAAATCTTTCCAAATGGCTCTGCAAGAGCCATATAAAAACACAGCTTCCTACACATTTTCCAACATTTTAGATGGATGTACAACTAGCAAGTCACCTTTGAAAATGCAGTTACTTGAAACCTTAAGCCAATATGAGATAGTTCTGTCAGAAAGGACAGATGCAATTTCCACCCACTCTTACCCTGCTCATTTCCCACTGTGTTGGCCTGAGCTTTTCTGCACCTCTGCATTTTAGCCAGATCAGACTTCTAGTCTGACTGAAAACTGTAAATAACTGGGCAGATTTCAGAAAGATCAAAGAGCTGATGCATCGCACTTCAGAAAAGGAATTAGGAGTCTTAATGTCTCGAGAAGTCCTCTCACTTTAGAGTGAAAAGGACTAGCTGGCTACCTTCAGTGTCCACCAAATCGTAGTGCTTCACCTAAGTGCAACCTCAAAAGGCTTAAGGCACCAGAAAATGAACGAATGGATCTCCAGAGCCTGAACAATGGAGCAGAACAGGGCCCTAAGAAATATTGGCACAGATCCTTTACTTGGTGTAGAACCCAGTATAAGCAGAATAAAAAGGCAAAAAGAGTCACTAAAATGCCTAATTGCTAGCAAATCTAAGGCTACCATTGAGTTACAGCAGCCTCAGGATTGCTCTTCCAAGATCAGAAAGTGACCAGAATCACCTGTTTCCTTTCAACATGGCCATCAGGACAGCATTTTAAGAAAAATGTGCAGCAAGGATCATATAATGTGAAAACAGATATACAAAGATCCATACTAGGAAAGTTTGGGAGTCCTTCAAATCAATTTTTTTACTCTCTTTAAAACTTATTTCAGGAAACTATCCATAGGTCTCTGGCAAGATGTACTTCAAAGAATTATTTTTTAAAAATTGGTAAAAATCAGTTACTTGTTATCTTTAATTACTGTTAACCAATAATTGGAAATTACTTGCATTTGTTAAAGTTAAACCATTTTCCTCTTTTATCAGAAATGGCCTTTGAAAAATTGCTGCTTTTCAATCAAATGTCAGTGCACGAACAAAAAAGCTACTTGTCTTTCCAGATGAGAGACCCTTAAATCCTTCCTTCTAGTTAGACAATTAGACAATCTGGATTTTTCACTTGATGAAAATACCATTCTTAACTTTTTTATTTACTACAGTGAGATAAGCTTTCTGCTAGACTGTAATGATCTCCTCCAGTGCTCCTTGACCACAGGAAAAAACCAAGGCGGATTTAAGAAAGGTTCAAAACAACAGTTCAAGTTTCCCTTGACAAAAAGAGAAATACTGTCTCCAAATCAAACAGCAATGTGGGAAGACAATGCAAGAGTATTCACCAAATCCCTAATGAAGCTGATTAAGTGATTACAGCCTTTCAGCTATCTAGCTGCAGTGGGCTCTTCTTCAAATCAATCTTTGCCCTGATACACATAGTGAGAAACTATCCCCACAAGTAGAGTCTTGTGTGTCAGGCTAGAGATATATCCATTTTTAGTGTGTTTGTGTGGGGAGAGTGAATATACAATTCAAAGATGTAATGATAACAGAAGTGCCATATGTATGGGATGAGCTAGATATTTCCAGATGCCAGAATAGGAGAATGTGCTGACTACTTATGCTGTTAATAAAACATGCTGTGATTTCTTTCCTGACAAACCAGAACTCAGAATTTAGCATTCCCAGTATGGGCATTATGCAAAGATGTTTAGAATGAAATCTCCAATTAAACTTAACTACAGCATGGCTACAGAAAATTCATATATAATTTATATCCTTCTGGATACACTGCACCAGGTAGATGGGAGATTCTAACATCCCCCAAACATCTGTCTAGAAGTTTTGGATGAACAACATAAATCACTGTGGGACAAATTATTGTGGGTAACACTCTGTGATGCCACTTTTATAGCCTCTTACTGCATTCTGTTGAAAAGACAACCTATGAATAAGCCTGTGCCTTATCAGTTATCGCTTACGTAAGCCCAGGCTAGGCTCCGACAGGGAAGCCGGGCGACGCTTCCCTCGAGCCAGGGACAAAGGGGCACGGACCGAGCCCTCCATCGCCATGAGCAGCCGCGAGCAGCCTCCACGTCCACGCAAAACATTTCCACCCTCTCCTTGTAACCCGGCAGCGCCGACAGGGCGGGCGCTGCGGCGAGCCGGGAGCAGCGGGCAGGATGCCGGGGAGTACGGCAGGGGGAGCAGGGCGGAGCCCGCCGGGCGCCACCGCCCAGCCCGCGCCGCCGGCGAGCACCGCAGGTGCGGCACCGAGCCGCCGCCCCGAGCCTCGGCCCCCGCGGTGGGCACAGCGAGGGGAGCCGGGCAGCCCGGTGTCTCTGGAAGCGCCGAGGCCGAGGGAAAAGGCGGCCGGGGAGGCGGCGGGGAGCGGCCGGGCTCCGCAATGGCGCGGCGCCCAGGGGAGGTTGCCAGGCAACCGGTCCGGCGGCTGCGGCACCGCGCTGCGCGGGGGGAGCGCCGCCGCCCGCGGGCCCGGGACTCCCGCAAAGCCTCCGCTGCCACACGGCCTGCTCCAGGGCAACAGCTGCCCCGCAGCCTCAGCCCGGCCCGGTCACACGGGAGCAGCAGGAGGGGCGGGAGCGAGCAGGTGTTTCGGGCAGATAACGGCAGGAGAGGCACAAGTGGGGGGGTTGCTGAGGGGAACCCGCCCTCCAGCGCCACCGGCGAGGGAGAGCGGAGCCCCGCCGGGCGAGGTCCCTCCCCGCTGTCCCTGGAGCCGAGCTGAGCAGCGATGGAGCCAAATTCGGGCTTTACCATCAGGGCGGGAAGAAACCGGGGGATCACCATCCCTCCTTCAGTTAGATTTGCGTGCCGTCTGTATTGGATACAGAGTCAGCCATGCTGCCTACTGCCTGCAGCCAGCCAATTCCCCTGCTCCGGGTGGGCGGGTGTTGTGGGGCTTTTTTAAATAGGAAACGGTGACTGTAAAACCATAGAAACGGACCTAGGGAGTGGGGTGCTGGGACAGTTTTTACATCATCTCCACTCTTTTCAAGCTGTTGGTATATTTTTGATAAAAAAATTAACCTCATCCACTACATGCAAAACCCCTGAGTTTTGACTTGGTATATGTGAGAGGACGTGAGGGTGTACATGTCCTATTTGTAACTTTGCAAATTAAAGAGAACCTGGATCTGAACGGAGCATTTTCTAAATAGGCTTGCATTTGCAAAGATAGCTGACTAGTGACAAACAAAACTGCCTGTTGAGAAACTTCCAAACCCAAAACACAATAGGCACAGAAAGCATGAGGACCATCCCACATGGGGGAAACAAATATCTCCATGGATAACAGATGAGAATTTCTCCCCCGGGAACTGTATTGACGCTGACAGGCTCCCTGCAGCTGCACAGCACCAGCTGCCAAGGGGCTCCTGCAGGAGTTAATGCAGCTTGAAAGAAGCATTAACTCCCTGGATATCTATCAACCTTCAAGGGCAGGATGCCACAAAATGTTTCCTCATAAGCACTACTCATGCCCCTACTATGTAGCTGCACCTGGAAACACATCAAGGTCTCTAAAGGAGATAGAATCACATGCACAAAAAGCCACATCTACAAAAAATCACAACTACACAGTACAACTTCCTTTCTCATTCATGGTCGTCACCAGATTCCCTTTGCCACTGGAATGGAAGAGCTGGCTTTGTTTCAGTGAAGTGCCACTTCAAATAAACTAGAAGCAAAGTGGTTTCACTGATTCTGGAAATTAAGTCACAGATGAGGTCCCATATTTACTTTTAAATATTCTTTTAGTCTTATGATGGTTTATGGGTAGCGGCTCTTACTATATCCTTAGGGACAGAGTGCAGATGGGTCCAAGCCAGCTACTGGTTACAAGTTGCGATGTCTCATACTAATTGCAGATGGGGCTGATGGTACTGTTTATTACTGAGATACTTGACATTGACCTATCCATTTTCCTTTTATTTTTTCTTCTTCCTCTCTTGCTCAGTTATGCTAAACTTGAAGTGCTGGGGCTAAAATTTTACATTTTTGCCTCAGACCAATTTTTAGAGGGAAGCTTCAACTCAAATGAGACTATTTCTAAGAAAAAAGGCAATGTATATGTATTTACCCTTAAAATTTTATAGCTACCAATTTTCAAAGCATGAATAAGTCACATTCTGAGTTTGGGACTTTTTCTTTTGGACTAGTATCTATAATAATTGCCTAGAGTTGAAAATTTTTGAAAAATTAGTTTGCATCTACTTGAAAGAACACCGCAGAGATTTGAATTGTGATTTGAAAAGTGTGAATTACAGAGATAATGCATTTTTCTGTTTATATTTCATTGTCCATCTGAGGGCATTTTCCTTCAACTGAAGTCTGTATTTGTGGACTCTGCTGACCCAGGAGTGGGAATGCTTTCATCTTTTTCTTCTAGATCATTTTTATGTTCGTTATTAAAGAAACCAAACCAAACAAACAAGAAAAAAAACCCATAAAAACCCAGAAGGAAAAGGGGTCATTTAGGAGAAAAGGGAGACATATCTCAGACTGAAGACCGGCAGCATAAGAAACCTCCAGGGAAATGATACGTGTAAGAACTGTCTGCCTGGATAAAGCAACTGTCTCAAAATTGGCTGCAGTAGTCCTGCAGGCTGGTTGCAGAGACGTGAAAAATTCAAAGACTTGTAGATTATTATGATCATAAAGTTCATCTAGGTTGATCAATTTGAATACAAAGGAGACCAGGCTGGGGAGCAGAAGCAGGGGGAGGAAGCAGTATAATGGAGAAAGCAGACATAGGAGAAAGCAAAAAAGCTTGGGATGAATGGGCAAGAGAGGGAATAAAAACCTGAGATAACTGGACTGGAATTAATTAGAAGGATGGACAAAAATGTGGAAATGAGTTTATAAATGTGACAGGAGCTCTGTGAAGTATGTGTAAACATGTATTCAATAACTCACTCATATGTGTATCAATATGGTCTCCCTAAAACTGTGTATGAACATGCCCATAAAAAGTCCCTATTACTGTAGGAAAAAGGACTGAAATGACAGCATAGAACTGAGGTCTGCTTTAGTTTTAGTGCATTTGTCAGGAGATACTGTAATGCAATGTTCACTGTCTGATGTAGTATACAATATGGATGAGCTCTTAAAAGCAGTGAGATTTGTTTTGGAGGAGGATTCCTTGATTCGTTGGTGCTGCACAGGCATCAGGAGAAGTGACTAGTGGGAAGGGGAAAGGAAGGATGATAACTGTGTCCTTCATGCAAGGTCTGCGTGCTGTTTTGGAGAACTGGCCATGCCACAAGTAGGGTTTGCCTTCTCTGGCATTGGATGCCTGTGTCTATTGGCATCTGCATCTAAGCCAATCTGAACTCCTTTCATATTTCTGGAGAAAAGTAGGTCTTGTAAAAGGCAATTCTTCTGACCTGTTTCAGATATCTACCTTAAGATGAGGCAAGTTGTGCCCTAGAAGTGCCTGTCTGTCAGGACTGACTAGAAGGGGCAAGAGATGAGTACTCAGTACTGCCTGATGGTAGGCAATTCACTCAAACTGCTGTTTTCACAAGTAGCTACAAATCATGATTTCTAGAATGTAAAGACAGCCTTAATTCAGTGTTCCACAGCATACTTTTAATCTGATTTTTTAAAGTGTGAAATATTTAGTAGATCCTTTTACTTCTACACCTCCTTACTAAATATCAGCCACTTATTTTGTGCCTATTACCATTGCTCCCATTTTGTGTTTTAAGAAGCAGAACCACATGTGTTTTGGGAACCAGAATAACATATGAAAATATATGGGGTCTGCATTATGATACACATTGACAGAGATGGGAGAAAATTGTATATTCCTGTTGTAATACTGAACAATATGTATTAATTACTGTAATTTTAATGGTTTTTATGTATTACAGTTCTGCCAACTGTCCAAAGCTTCACACTACAGGCATCTCTACAGCTGAGTAACTATGTATTTTAAATGAAGATGTCATCAGTGGGAGACACATAAGACTGGATGCATATTCAAAATTTGGCAACCAAAAGGGAAAAATTAAACCAACCAGCATGAAATTACATCCTATGATGAGTAATATGGTTGTTGATTTGTGCAGAACGTGGCCAAATGGTTATATAGGATTCCCAGACCATCATACAGGAACTGTTAGAAAGCTTAAGAGCTGCCCCTTCATCCCCTCCATGTCCCATGCAAAGGCAGAGAGCAAATATCATCACTACTCCCCAGTGACCTGCATGCTTGTTTCCCTGGGTAATGAAAAGCTCAGTCAGATATATAACATTAAAAAGCATTAAACAAGTCTCTATTAAATTTAGAAGATTTCCTTTTTGCTCTGAAAGGAAACAGAGTAGTTAATTGGCCCACAATTAAATAGAAATGCCATTAAAAAAATCCTGAAACGGTTTGCCAGGCCCAGTTTCTGTTTGCCTTTTATAGTGTTCTCAAAACCTGTCATATCAAGACATAAACTGAAAATATTCTGAACGCTATGAAAACATCTTTATGGATCAATTTATCCTGAGGGACAATGTGCCTATGGCCGACACATGCAGTTAAGTAAGAGCAGGAAGGTACTATCACTATTGCATCAAGAAACTTGAAAGGCCTGAGGGAGCAATGCAGATTCATAAGTGCAGGATCAGAGGGAATGGTTATGAGTGCTTACTCTGATATTCTGCCCACTTTTTATTATACCAGTCCCCTGATTTAAAAAGAGTCTCAGCTGAAACACACCAACTTCATGAGAAACCCTTAGTAAGTTACCTTATGGCAACGTACTATTGAAATGACATGGACGCCTTGTTTCATACTCAGACATCGCTTTCCTGGGTAGTGATGTTAGGAAAAGAACAAGTGCTACGGAAGTATGGAAATGTGCCAGAAATGGAAATCTGAATACTTACATCATATATCCGCCCCAAACTAATTTTTTATAGCTCCTGATTGTTTTCATAAGAGGGAGAAAACAATTAACAGCTTTAAAGTTCAGTCTCTTTTTTTAAAAAAATGCAGATTCAGTTTTAAGGTAACTTTATTGAAAAAAAAGGAGTGGAGGCTTGCTCATTATAATATTTTATAACTATGGGGAAAAGAAAGATTGCTGAGGACAACCTACAAAATTCTAGGCTAAAATAAAACTGCAGCAAATTGTAACCGGACTATTTGAAACTGATATTTGTTCAGTGGAGTTTGATAAATTTTTTCCAGTTCAGCATAATTTCCTAAATGTATGGGGGTTTTTTATGTACTCAATTTGCATTTGTTGGTACGCGTGAATAAAACAACAGAGCAGATGCTGAAAACTTCCTCAGGAGAGTTTTTCCATTCCCACTATGTTTGAGCCAGCAAAACAGGTTCTGATTAGAGGGAATACAGGAGCTCCCCAAAGAATTCTTAGAAGTATTCCTTGCTCACAGCATCACCTGCAACTTGGAGCTGTACCACTGCAAGGACGATTTCCCACAGGAGCTGTGCATATCACGCTGCTCATATCCATACAGAAACATGGATACACAAGTCAATATTTTCTTTTGCAATGTATTCAACTTTTTTCATATAAACTCAATTTGTATACCCTTCTAAAATTTCTATTTCCCCCACCCTACATTTGACTGTGTTTTGCCCATCAGTCACCCTTCTCTAGATTCCCACATGATATTTCCTCTTACCACAATTCCACAGCCATTTACCCATCCTCACAATATTTATACCAGCTCACCAGCTCACTCCATTTCTGCATCATATCCTTCATCTTTCTCACTAAGGACAGATTATTTTGAGAATGTGTGAATCCATGAATTAATTTGGAAGTGAGGTCAATACTGAGAAAAGCTATATAATCCCTTTCCCAGCAATGGAGATCACTTCTCCAGAGTTCCCAGCCTCTGCCACTCCAAAGAGCAAGATATCAGCATGAGTAATAACACCCAAGTGTGCCATATAACATTAAAGGTCATCATCACCATCATCATTCCCTGAGGCTTATGTTCATTTTTTTTCCCCTGAAGAATACTACTGTAGTAAAGTATAGGATTTCTCTGGTAGGAGAAATCAGCTTAGCTTTGAGGGCCAAAGCTTTGCTTCAGATGAAAGATCCAAAAATTTCATCTGGCAAAAGCACAAGTATTTTTTTATGGTCACAAACATAAAGGCCATGAAGCACTTTAAATGTTAACTATTACTGAAAATAACATAAAAAATTTTGGAACAATAAGTCTTGAAAATGTTATGACTGTTGCATATGTTTAGCCAACATAACTACAAAAGCAAATTCTGCAAGATATAAAATGTTATTCTGTTGCAAAGTGACTCTTTTAGGTGTGGCCCAGTAACATGTACTGTCTATTTCTTTCTAATAAAATTGACTTCCTTAAAGGTTTCCATCTTCCCGTTGTTTCTGAGAGTAAAATTTGGTGCTTTTCATTTCATCTATTAGTATTTTCCAGAAGCCAAATGAAAGTAGAACTCAACCTGCATCCCAGCATTTTCAAAGCATATTCTCATTGCTTCACTAGGAGAACTTTTCAGCACTATTATTGTGGTACTTGGGATGCTGTTTACTGTCAACACTTTTGTAGTGCTACCCATTTCACAAAATGGAAACCAGGTTCTGCACTGAAAAATCTAACCTGTGTGAACGCATTTGCACAGGGTGTTTGTGCAGCCATCACCAAAGACTCAATCTGCAAACAATCGTGCAGTGTTTGCCCCATGTCTGCTTTCAGGTTAACACAACTACAGATGGAAGGTTTTTTCATCCTGCCTGGTGTCAGTACTTATCTTGTAGTTTCCATGGTTGCATTATTGACTTTCAGCAAGGAGAAAACACATGGAGCTCACACACTCTACAAATACACCTGTTAAACTCTTTGGATACAACCTTGCGTGCTACAGTGCCAGTTAAAATAACTTTGCCAGAAACTTCCAGGAGGGAAGACTTATCTAACAAAGCTTGCCTTGTGGCCCAAGAAGTAGGATTTTCCACTCATTTGGCTTTGGCACAAATGTTTAATTATACACAAAATACAACTAGCATACTTAGAGATAGGCTGTCAAATTTCAACTATCCTGGGCAGAGACCTTGTTTCATTATAGTGCTTGTCTAGAAATTTGCCATATACTTGCCTTTAAGCATATGGTTTGTTTACTGTGTGCTGGCACCTGTTTATGGAACTGATTGTTAACTGCAAATCCCAGTGCAAAGGCAAAGGACACTTTTTTCTAACCTTGCTCCCCACAGTTTATGATCCATGAAACTCTGGCCACTGTTTTTCTTGAGATCACGGACTGTCAATTTTTTTGCCTGTATCTGTCTCCATTTTGTATACATGTATGGAATCCAGCTCCTAATATATCTGTTATCCTACTGAGACAAACGGGTGAGTCTAGAACACAGTGTATTGCTTTAGAGAACTTGAGTCAGACTTCTAATTTCAGAGTGAGTCATTTACATTTATCATCAAACAAAACTACATTGGGATCAAAGTCTGTGGAGGATTTTGCAGTTACACTGAGCTTGGTGAGACACGGTGAAGATGGTATCGAAAAAAAATGATGCATAATTACCTCCCATTCAGATAGGAGGACTCTTTCTGCCCCACTCTGAAAGCCTGCTGGTAATAATTCAACTAAAACAACATTCACCATGATGTGAGAGGAATGACAGCAGTAAATGAGGAAACATTGTAGCTTTAACTAAGTTAGCTCGGTATCGGTGACCAGAAAGCGATGGAGCCAGACGTTAACAGGCCAAAATAATCAGGTAGGCTTGTGCAGTTCCATACAGCACAAATGCTGCCTTTGAAACCAAAGTGCTAAGCTAAAGGCTGGCTGGACCTGCTGCCACCCTGCTTTTACTGCAGTCTTGAACAGTACCCAATATTTTGGCTAGAGCAGGTGGTTTGGCATCTGAATTACTCAAAAGCTGTATGTTACAACTCCATTTAAGACCAGACAATCAGCACCTTATGGCATAAAACAAAGGCATCCCCTTTCATATGACAAGGCCGCATCAGAAAATCCCTTGCTGTACGTTCAAAACCTGGACATCCATCATCTCAAAATGCATGCCTGCTCATGCTGTCTGTCATCAGTTTGTGCAGGTAAGGTAGCTGTAACCTGCATGGAACAATCATTATCTTATTGAACACAAGCCTCTTCCTTGGGGAAGGATGTTTGCATTTTTAATGCATAATGGCAACCACCTGTGAGGATCTCCAGAAAGATGGTGAGGATCAACTAGCATTAGCTACAACAATAACTCATCTGGCCAAAATCAGCGGAAACCAAGCAAAGAATCAAGCAGAAAGAAGGATCACAATTGCACAAAGCCTAAGAAAATTTCACATAGAACAATCACTGAACTTCATCTCGAGAGACATAAAAAGAAGTTATTGCTATTTTTTTATTTTTAATTTTTTTTTTCCATATAGTATGGACAACCTGACAGAATTTTGTTTGCTTAATGTTTCCATTATGTGAATCACTTCATAATGCTTTCAGCTTTGCCAAATATTGATTGTTGATACTTGATTTATTTCTTTAATGGCACTATAAATGGTGAAATATTTCCTTCAATGAAAATAGAAAGTAAATATCAACTTCACAATGCAGATTCATCTATCCTCTTTCCATCTGAATGCTTATAACAAAAACTTCATCATTAAATAGAAAAAATACATTTTTAGTCTGCTTATTGGAAAAACTTTGACAGTATTATTTCCCTAACCTACAAGTTTAAAAAACAACAGGCAAGAATGATGAATCTATGTTGTTGGTTTTTTAATAGGAAGATTAAAAACTGGGTTTGTGTTTATTAAATAAAGCATGGTGGTAATACTGCAGCATTAAAATGTATTTCCAGCCAGTTTTTTTGAGAGCTTTTGCTACAATCTATTTATTCTGGATTGTATCAGGTAGGCTGCTCAGGCAATATGAGTTTGAGTCTTGTTGCTCCTGTTTAAATTTATTGAAATCTGGCCATTTAACATGTCTCTAAAATAATTTCTAGATATGCTCAGAAAAAGCTTCTTAGCAGCTTGTAATAAATACTTAGAGAGCTGCCATGAGTTGGCTGTGTTTCTACATTAGCAGCCCCTTCAGCACAGTTAATACTGAGAACTTCTGAGGCACCCAGCACTGAAAGCTGGAGTGGAAGCAAAGCCCTTCTACTGGTCCCAGACCAGTCAGAGGCAGAAAGAGGAAGCAGCTGAACTTCAGTTGGAGGTAAGAAAACCAATAGTAGGTTCAGAAGCAAAAATAAGAGAGTTAAAGTTGCAAACTTGCAATTTGAATTGAAGAGTATGAATATAGTTATTAAATGTTTCTTTAAATTGTTTTCTGTCAGTATTTTGGTCCCAAACCTTCTTTACAGGATATCTTCCCAAGTATGCATTAAGTACAGAATGATTATTTCCTCAGCTTTTTTTTTTTTAATTTGTGAGGCATTTAGTAATTCCCAACATCATTTGCCTCTCCTCCTTCCCACCTCTAGGAAATAAGGTACATTATTTGTCTCTCAAAGACAGTAACAGAGGAACAGGAGATACAAGTGACCATTGGCAGAAATGTCTTCTAACCCAGCATTTCTAAGAATGGTGGGTGTCCATGAAATGAGAGACGGTACAAGAAATGAATTTATTCTAGTGACTTCAGGAAGCCTCTAGAAAGGAGGCCCTGGGATTCCTGATGCCTGCTTGGCAGGCTGGGACCGAGGGCAAAGAGAGAGGAACATGAAGGCTCTGATGGGCAAGAGGCTGCTTCCACTCAGGGGGAGTGCAGGACCAGGGTCTGCAGCTGCAAAGGATCCACTGTGGTTTTTGAGAAGCCGGTGGGAGCATGTCTATGGCCTTAAAACATTGGAAGCAACACAGTGAAAATCTTGCTTGATATTTTCTTGTGCTCCCGCTGAGAGCATAACGGGATTACGGTTGCGCTTGTTGCTACCAGGTATGAGTCAAGCATATAGACTATATTAGATTTCAGTGTTCTCTCCAGCCCTTGGGTGGGAGAGTTTTTAGGGCTCCTTGGGGGTGGAGCAGGGCTGCAGGTAGTGACCACACAAATCTATCCAGGTCTGAGATGAAATCAAGGAAGCAGCCCTGGCAGCATAACTGATGCTGTTCTTGCTCTTGCTGCAGGGTGGGTACACTGGTCTCTGCTGTTGAGATCTGATGCTTACATGAGTACAAAGTACACTTCATTTAGAGTAATTCAGTATTCAAAAGTAACAACTAGGTTTTAATAGCCCCTATACTTAAGTTTCACACAACATAGCTTTCTCTTAGGGTCAAGTTTTGCTTGAACTCCTTCAGAAATATCCAACTTTATTCCTAGTCAAAGATATCTGGATCAGGCTTTGATATGATACAGCCATTTATGTGCCAAGACCTAATGTTCACAATAAATATATTCAAAATCTGTAAGAATTTTGCTTCAATGTTTTCCTTTAAGGGTTATGATAACTCAGTTGATTTTCTTTTTATTTTTTTAAACAGAAGAGTTAATCTAAAGATTACCTTTGAAGCTACATGCCCATTTGACCTACTATTTTTTCTTTGAAAATTGGTGCAGTTTAAAAATCAAGAGAACAGAGCCAGGTATTTATCCGCTTCCCCAATATTGAGAATGTGAGTCATCCCATTGACATGTCTGTTTGTTGTTGAAGTGGGGCCTATAGACATATGAGAGCATAATTATTTAATGCATTTGTCACCAGAGGAAACAGCAGATCATTTGGACATGATCATTCATCATTTCTCCAGATCCATTCAATAATGAAGGAACCTTTACCATCTAGTGAAGAGACCTTCAGACATTGCAATGGCTCAGCCATAACCAGATAATGCATATTGAAAACATTGATCAGAAAAATGCAGCTAAGCAGGCAACCTGCAGAGATGGCGAGAATGTGTGTGAACCTTCTTAATGTTTCACTTGTATCTATGGAATCATCTAAAGCCAACACAGCATCGAACATTCAAATCCCAACAGGCAATTTTCTGTTGCTTCACTAATCACCACAAAAAGAAAAAACTTTGCCTTTTCACAGATGTGTGAAAATTTTGATGAAGTGCTACTTACCACCTTATAATAGAAAGCAACAGGGAAAAAACTGATTGCACAGTCTCTGTATTTTTCCCAGCCTGGTTATTGAGACCCTTCTCTGATCTATGACTTTGTAAGTCAATGAATTTCTGTGTTGTTTTTACCAACTAAAACCATTATTGGTGTAATGAAGAGAAGGTAGAAAAAAGACCAGAAGGTTTGAAAGAAGAGTCAGGGGGTGCTGCATGAGCTTCCCACCTCCTGAGTCATTCTGCTGTCTCTCCCAGTGGGTATCATGCTTCTAAAAAAATAATGGAAGGAATATTTTTTTCTCTCTCATGCAATATGGAATGAAGTTTCAAAATAAAAATTTCATTCTTATATATAAAAAACAAGTCATAAAACAGACGTGTTTCATATGGTATATGCAGCAGTGCAAAACCATGTTTAGTCACAGACAAGTCCTCCATTCTGTCTTCCATCAGGGAGAGGCTGTTTTGGGAGATGAGGGAGGGGAGAATCCTATAAATCTCCTATGCCTCACAGAAAAAAAATATATGAATCTATGAAGTAAAGACAGCCTCACACTGAAAATGCTATAAAGAAGCAACAGTACATCTCTGCATCAAAATTGTGCAATCCCAGAGATGCAGTTGTGTGCTTTAAAAGACATTCAAATTTGTATTCAGAATACAGCACCAATATAGCCTGCCACAGAAAAAGAAAACACTTGTGGATGACCACCTTAAAACAGCAGCAACAAATTACCACAATTAAGATGAAAACCACAAACTCAAAAATAATTCCTATTATGAACATGCACGCTTAAAAAACATAGGACCAGAAAGCTGCAAAGAGCAACATTATTTTTCATTATTGTGCTAAGACCTGATTGAATGCTATGAAAAATCCATGCAGTGGCAAAGATGGCTATTATTTCCTCTCCTCTTGCTCTATTAATATTAATTGAAAACTAGGTGTGGCTCCACAAGAGAAGAATCTTGGTAAAAACCAGCTAGAATTTGTTGGCTTTTAGCATTCTAATTAAATATAATGTTGTCTTACCTGATTAAAGGAGGATTAAAAATCATAGCATAAGAAATATCCATACACTTGTAGATAGATGATGAGAGGCTTCTTCTACTGCAGGTACAGGTTCCTGGGCAAAGAAGCTTGTAAACTCTTGATTTCACTGAAATGAAAAAGGAAAGAAATAAAGAACCTCCCCATAAAAGCAACAAAGGAGCCTCTGCAGTATTCTGTAGTCTCTTCGCCTGCTTCCTGTTCTGAGATTCACTCCTTGAATCCCAGCATCGATCAGAAAATTGGTCGTGGGGGAAAAAAAGGAGGGGGGAGAGCGGAGAGGGAGGAAACGAAGCGGCAGCGGATTCCGTGCTGGCTCCACCTCCTGGCAGGACCGAGCGCGCTGGAGCCCGCACACCCTGCCCGCGATACCCTCGAGTACACAGCTTTAACTACAGCAACGGCAACACTGAGCAGTGCTTACCAATTCCTGACAACTGCCTTGACATTTAAAGTACACAACACGATTTTTTCTTTTTTTTTTTTTTGTCTTTTTTTTTTCTTTTTTTTTTCTTTTTTTTTTCTTTTTTTTTTTTTTTACAATGAGATAAATATTTGAATACATCGGTATACACATAACTGCAGAAAACTCAAGGAACTGCCAGATACCTTTATTTTACTATGTACTAATGCATGTTCTGTTTAGAAATAAATCATTCTTTGTGCACTACTCCCCACTACAGATATAGTGGCAAGTAAGTGTGCAGGTTTTCTTCCTTTGATTATTGATCCTGCAAAACACAAATGACATTTATATATTTATTGAAAGCCAGAAGAAAACTAAAGTTGTTAAGTAAGACAGAAGGAATGAATCTTTGTATGTAGCAAGAACTATTACATTATTGCTCAATAAAGAGTGTTTAGCGTGAGCTGTTTTACTTACTTTAATCCAAGGTTCCATTGCATTTTATAGCATCTTAGAACTGATCTTTGGTATTCTGGATACTATTAGTTGTAAAAGACTAATGTACAAATTGACTGCCTCACCCCAGTTGTCTCTAGCCACAATTCCTATAATAGCAGTGTTGGATTTAGTGTTACTAAAGGATACCTTACACTGGAATGCTGTGTAGCTGACTGTTTCTACTTTTATCTTCTATTTCTATCACGTACACCTGCTCTGTCACATCACACAGCTAGCAGCCACCTGCATGTGGGGTTGGCTCAGCAATTCTCAGCTGTGGAGGAAAATTTAATCATACCAAAACATGGGGCCTGGGGGAGGAAAAAAGTGCAGAGTTAACTAGGAATGGATCTAGATGAAAACTGTGTACTTATAATTGGGAACCATGATCTAACTCACCACAAAAATCAGTGTCATCAACACAAGGGAGTAGCTGAAGAGACAGTCCATTTGAGTAAATACGGATATTTTTGTCAGCTTAAACCACTCATCACAGTTATCCCAAAGCCTTGGAGTGTCCCAGGAAAATGATCCATTTTCATGCTTGTTCAAGCTCTGCTTTGGGATCTCGGACCCTGAAAGGACTCCAAAATACTAAAATAGTGCAAGCAGTGATAATAATAGTTCAAAATACCTATTGTGCAAGCATGGACTGAAATCCCTTAGAAATCCCGCTGGCACCAAAAAAGGCGCTCTAGTTTGACTTTAAGGACCTTTTTCCTTAAAATACTCCTTTATACAGAGCTACTCACACTTGTGAGGGTTTCCCCGCGAAGTGCCGCCAGTGTTACCCTCAGCCGGCGCTGTCCGCGGTGCTGGAGCGCGGCCCGGCTCCACGGGCTCCGCTCCTCAGTGCCCGCATCTCCCAGCATCTTCCTTTGCAATATGCTTTGACAACCTTGTATAAATGTTGAAATACGTCATAAATGCATATAGGCCTGCTTGGGATCAAAAATGCTGAAGCTCATATTCAAAAGTCTAATTCTAAAGTCACTTTTTGAATGTATTTTTTGGAAAATTATCATTTCATTGGGGTATGTAATATTAAAGGTTTGGATATAAATTCAACTTCATAAACTAAACAGGAACTTCTATGCTATCTAAGAAAAAATATAATTTGAATTAATAACATCTGTACTATTAAAAGTGAGATAACACTTGTGCAAGAAATTTGAAAATTA
Source organism: Ammospiza nelsoni (assembly GCF_027579445.1). NCBI lineage: Eukaryota > Metazoa > Chordata > Aves > Passeriformes > Passerellidae > Ammospiza > Ammospiza nelsoni. Next base: position 21,865,055 of record NC_080639.1, read on the forward strand.
TATGAATCTTTATTACTTAGAATAGTAGTAATATGTAATTCTTTGCAGTAGAGGAGCAATTTAGTTAAAGGTGTACTGGTAATAAATATGAATTTCAGTTGCATTATAAAAAATATATACAAACTCAGAGAAGCTTTTATTATGTAATCTTAATCCTTCTACTCCTCACTTCTAAAATCTGTAGGTATATGGCAATTACATCTTAGTGCTAAAGCTCACTGGCAAAGTGAGATTTGATTTTCTGTATCTTCATGAGGAGTAAAATTAAAATAAGATATTATAAGATCTCTGATATACCACAATAAAGTGCCACAGTAATTAAATAGACTTAACTGCTGATTCTCTGGAGTGTTCTAAGGTTTTATTTTCCCATACAAACTGGATTTTTCACAAAGTGGCACAAACTTTCCAGCAGTTACAGTGAGAAAGTAAAGAGTTTCTCTATGAAAACTTCAGAAGAGATCCAAAGAGATCCTAGCAAATCTCTCATAGCTGAATCTAAATCTCCTAAAGCTATTCAACACCTACAAACATGATTTATTCCTGGTTTTATTAACCATTTTAATAGTAGTTATAGGAACTCCATAGGATTGAAAACAAATATGCATTGAATAAATCTCATTTTCTGATTTTTTTTCAAGTCTCCTAAAACTAGGATAGCTGGAAGAATCTCTCTGCTTATTCAGCCATGCTGATAGAGCTCATTTCTACCAGAAATCTCTCTTTGCCTCTTAGAGCATGGCTAACAGTCATCTGCATAAAAAATAACCATTCTACTAAATCATGCAAAAACATTTGCCCAGAAGAGATGGAGCAAAAGGTCAAACTCCAGTTTCCACAGCGCATGGCATGTTAAGCTTAAGGAGCAATGCTTGGAGCTGTTCTGGCCAACAGACACTTATCTACGCCTGTCGTTTACATGCCTCAAAGAAATAGCTGCTTCACATATGTAGAACCCTTCCTTTTTATTTTTTGTATTTTTTTTAATCCACAGATCTCTTAACTCTCAAACTGTAGACCTAAATCTGGAAATTGCTCAGGCAAAAGACAGGTCTGCAGATTGAACAGTGGTTTATTGATGTGTCATCTTTTAAAAAGATATAAATGAATCTCAATCAGAAGTTATTGGTCTTTGTTTAGTTCTTATGAAATCATAAAGCCTATTATTCTTGCCTTTAACATCTGAGAGTCACCTTTGCAAATTACTCATTGAAGTGAAACGGAAATTTAATGTTATTCTAAACATGAAGAATATTCTCTTCCCAGTTCCAGTTACTTTAAGAGAAACTGCTTTGGTGACTATTAATCATTAACAATTTTTGAAGTTTTTACATTTCTTTCAGATCTAAAATATTTGCATCTGAGGTGTATTAGTGCAGGCTACCACATTTTACCTCTGCCTGAAAAAAAAGCTTTGGAATTTAAAAGATTTCTGAAAATTTTTCTACATAAAAATTCTCTGATCTTGGTATCTACGTTTGAAGAAGGGACTATTTTATATCACATTTACAATATTTTCAAAATTTAAAGCCAGCAATTTCTTTGCTGCTTGAGGCTAACACTGAAGTCTCTTTTAATGACCAATGATGGATTTGAAAAGGAATAAGTACAATGTTTTTTGAAAGAACATCTCTCTTCCATCTTTTCTCTCTGTGACATTGTGTACCTGTACTTTACAACTCGGTGCAGCAGTTTACACGTTCTCTATCCTTATCATTCTTGGCCAAAAGCAGATCAAAGTACAATTATTTTTCTTTAACATGCTGGAGTAAATTTTTTGAAATGTTTTTCTCTCAGTGTAATATATTTTCATAGTTTAGTTATAAAGGTACTATTTTTAGTACACATAACTGCTACATATACTATGAGAGACAGAGAAACTTTCTAAAGCAAGATCAACTTGGCAAGCATATGTTATTAAACAGAGCAATTATTCTAGGCATTCCAGCTTTTAAAGACTAGCAAATAAATAAATCATAACTTGAGGTTTGCTTAACAAAACCTCCCCTCTCTCCAAGTGATGATTACCCTTCATCTGACCAATTAAACCACATGACTCAGTAGCAATAAATGGAATGAAAACATATGAATGCAATCTCTCTGTTTATAGGAGTCCTGGGAGAACATTATTAGATTTTGTTACTAGCTCTGAGAGCACACTAGTGCACTTGTTGCTGAGGTATCATTTAATTCATTTCTCCACCTCTTAAAATCTGCCTACCTTAAATTGTATTTGTTCACTCTGAAATCAATTGCTTTCATTCCATCTTTGTTTATTGGTGTTGTCATATATATGTTAGATCCTTTTGAACATTGTCCATGTCCTGTGAACATAAGGTGCTTGAAATAATAGCTTCCTAGGCCTGGTTGGCCTCTTTGGACTTTACAAGGAATAACAAAATATTTCTTCACTCTTGATCTCTAGAGCTTTGTTGTCTAACAAAATTAATTTATGCTATAGCCCCTTCTGACATCAGGAATTATCTCTATTTCATAGGAGAGGAACTAAGACACATACATACGTTAATTTCTGGAAGTTATACAAGAAGAGTGCAAGCCTTAGATATTGAACCCTTATTATCTGAGTCAGTGCCTGTCCCCTAACTTTTATTACTCACATAAATACCTAATATTTCTCAAAATTCTCCTAACCTGTTTGCCTGTATCCCTGTAAGTTCTCGAGGCATATGACATGCAAAAGACATATTTACTAATAAATAAGTTGCCTTCTGTGATTCTCCTGTTTTGTGATTAAATAGACATAAAATTAAAAAAAAAACTTATCAAGCGAGATTAGCAAGATTAGTATAAATATTGCTTCTACCACTTGGAAATTTGTAAACTACTTCTGCAGTGGCAGCAGATGCAGTGCCTACTACATACTAGAGGGTAGAAACATTTAGAACATATATGGTGGGAAAGCTACATCTTTCCAGTTAACCTATGGAACTTTTCACCAAATCTCCCACTGAGTAGTGAACAATGCCAGTGAGGTTGGCTGCAAAGCTCCTGAAGGTGCAGTTAGGCCCACCTCTACCTTGAGGATCACTGGCATAAGAAATTTTTTTTTATTGACCAGTTATTTTATTATTGTTTGCTGGTAATTATTGAACTTAGACATCAGTGTCATACAATGATTTTATTTTTTCAAAATGTAGATACACAAGAGTCCTACTCTTTCTAAATATATGAACATATTATGTGTATTTATAAGTGAACATTTTAAGATACCGCTAAGCGGTGATTGTTGTGTACATTTTGTTCCACTCATGATAACTTTATGATTGTGATTGTAGTTCATCTAAATGACAGGAAACTTATAAACTGAGATGAATATTTTGGAAGCACTTAGGCCCATATGAAAGGTGGTTGGGGTGTTTTATGCTTTGTGAATTATTTTTAGTTGATTTTTACTGAATGAATGGAATTATTGCAATGGAGTCCACTTGCATATGGCCTTCTTATTGGTTCTTCTACAAGATTTGGAGGGCTTTAACTATTATTTAATAACATAATGTTAAAACAATTTTGTTATTATTAAAATCTATAACCATTAAAGTACAGATTGCTGATCATATATCTTTATTATGATGTTAGGAATAATTAAAACAGCTAATTTTTCAGATAGTATGCTCTGTGGCCTGTTAAAATAGATTCTCAAGTAAAAATGCAGATTATTAGGTGAAAAGCTACTAAGCTACTGTATTAGGTTCATGGCTTGTAAATATGCATTAGTAGCTGGTACAGAATTTATTAAAAGCAGGATCTTTTTCATTTGGCACACTAGGGATAAAAGGAGAAAAAGAAAGAGAGAAATTGAAGAAATTTATGCACTTATATTAGCCAGCGTCGAACTTGAATTAAAGTCACGTTCATTACACTTAGCTAAATACTGCAATTTTGATTTCTTTCAACAGGTAACATTGATAAGTAGTTAAAGGAGTAGAGATAATATAATTTTATATTTTGGTGCCTTTAAGTACATTAGTTCACAACAGTGCCTGAGAATTACTAAGGAGAATTGTTGACAAAAAATAATTGTATGAATAAAATAAAATATCTGATGTTAAAACAAGTTGATAACTTAATTGCTGAAAGCTTACATGTGAGATATGTACAGGTATTGCCCTTATGAAACCCCATACAGGGGCTGTACTCATTCATATTTAACGCTTCAAAATTATTTTCCTCTTTGGAACTAAGATATTTCAACATTTGTATTTGAGATGTTTAGTTAAAAGTGACTGGATAGCTTTGCATGTATTCAGTCTTTACTGGGAGCAAAAATGCACCTGGGGCAGGATTCCCAGAAAGATTATTTAGAAATTAAGTTACATTTTTAAATGTAATTTCTGAGTTGAACTTTCAACTCAGTGATGATTCATTAAAAGTTGTAATCATAATTTAAATTGAAGCAAGTGTCACGCTGGAATTGTTATAAATTACTTTTCCCAAGGCAGCCTATTTGTTGTTGTCCTTTGAATGGTCACTTCTGATTTTCAGATCTGGCAGTGGTATCTAGTGAGGCAGAAGAAAGGGGGGAGGGAGATTTTGTATATATACTATTGATCACATATAAACATTTAATATAGAGTGTTTTAAAAATGAAATTTTCATATTTAAAAATTCAGGGGTTTGGGAGGACCATATAGATGGTTTGATGCATTTATATTATAAATGTATATAGCTATTTGTTTGTGCCACTGATAGATTTCAAAGTTCTTAAGAACATTATTCAAAGTCTGTACATGAATAAAGAAGAATATAGGCTGTACATGAGCTGTGTATGACCTGGGCCTGGTTAGCCTGGAGAGGAGATGGCCAAGAGGAGATCTTATCAACGCATACATTATCTTAAGGACAAATGTCAAGAAGATGAGACCAGATGGTGCCCAGATGATGCCCAGTGACAGAACAAGAGACAGTGGAATAAACTGAAACCCAGGAAGTTCCATCTGAACATGAGAAGAAACTTCTTCAGTTTGAGTGTGACAGAGCACTGGAGCAGACTGCCTGGAGAGGCTGTGGAGTCTCCTTGCATGGAGATACTCAAAGCCCAGCTGTATGGGATCCTGCAACTTGCTCGAGGTGAGCCTGCTTTAGCAGAGAGGTTGGGTTACATAATTTCCAGAGGTTCCTTCCAACACAACCATTCTGTGATTCTGTAAATGAACATTTGCCATGACTTTGTGTGGCATGAGAATTTCTACAAACAAAACTTAGATTTTCTGGACTCTTCTTTTAGTGTGAAGATTGATAATTGAAGTGTTTATATTAGTGACATAACATTTCTCTAATAGCGCACCTACACCTATGAGAAGGCTGTCTTAGTACAGACAAATACATTAGGTATAGTCATTGTGCCAACTGGCATATCACAGAGGATTGCAATAAATATAGGACAGTATCACAAAAAAGCAGAACTGGGGGTTCTCTAGTAATTTGACATTAATCTAACCATCTTGTGGAACAGTAGTTCACAAAAATTAGCTATTCTAAGACTAAACTCTTATACAACTTAAGAAAGAATCAAACCTCTGAACCAACTCAGGTTAAAAACTGTCTTTCAGAGACCTGTTTCTGTTGGAATTACACAGCTAGTATTAAGGAGTATGCTTTTTAATTTTTAACAAAATTGAAATTGTTTGTTATTTAGATTCACATTTCTTAATTTTTGCAGATTCAACATGTATTACTCCCCTTTAACTCTCTGATGTTACTAGATGATGATTACCTTTGGACAATGACATAAAGACTTTCTAAAGAAAACTTCCAATGACCCTCAAGAACTTTTTTTTTATATTAAAAATTAAAAATTCCAGACATCTCTTTGAAGCAAACAGGGGGACTTGTGTGAGCAGTATGATGAGGAGTGTCTCTGTATGCCCCAAGTTTACAATACCCAAACATTTTGAATGTACATATACATATGTACTGATACATCTCTTTTGCTTAGTACACAGAGATTATTCTGTACATAGAGAATACATACATCCCCTGAAAATGTATTCCTGTTTCCTGCTGCCAGATTCAGGAATTTGGTGTTTATATCTGTCAAGCACACAGCAAGTGTAACCAAAACCAAAAGGACTTCTCGCAAAGTGACACAAAATGGTTTAGGATAAATGCTAAGTGCAAAGGGGATATCTGTTGATATGAGGGATATGGGACATGAGTTGTAGGCAGTTATCACTACTCCTGCTGCTTTGTGCAGTTGTGACTTGGTAGGGGCCATCAGGGTGGATACCTGCTGGCTGCCCTGGGGTCTCTGCTTCCAAAACAAACTGTGTGACCAGGGAACAGAGAACAGGGCTGTTTCTAAGCTCTGCAGAAGAGGCATTTAAAGGAACTACAGGAGCTGCAAGAAAGCAAGATATTAATTGCTTGTTATACTCATTTATTCTTGTTTTGTGGAATCGTGTTTGTTTATTAAATCCCACATGACTGAACATGAAAGCTCGTAGCTTGATTTTCAATTAGGTGGGATCTGTAGCAGTCTCTACCCCAAGGCTTTGAGTCATTATATTGCACACACTTGCTGACACTGCTCAGCATTTCTACACTTCACTTTCCACAGACACAACGCTCCTCAAGCTGCCAGGCAGGACACAACAATATGCTGCCCGAAGCGTATTATTCACTCAATACTGCTGCTCGTGGAGGAGGTGGTGCTGGAGCCAGTGCTCTAATAATTCTTCCCAGGATGGCCAGAGGAATTCTAGGTAAGCAGATGTCAATCTGCACATGCCCAGGAAGCCTGTCTAAGGGAAAGACTTTGAGCTTTGATTTTACATAAGCATAGTACATTTTACACATGTGAAAGACATGAACATGGTGCCAAAAATACATGGTAGTTTATAATGAATAAGAAAGTATCAAGATAATTAGCAAGTTCTGCATACACCAGTTAGGGAGGCAGTTAGGGAGTCTGTTATTTACACATTCCTCTGTTCCCATGCATTTTAAAGGAAACAGCACATTTAAAACCGAATGCTCTGTTCAATGTATACGGCCAACGGCTTCAAAATTTAATTATTTCATGCAAAAGGCATTTGGAGGGGTTGTTCAATAACCAGCGCGGCCCCGCGGGTGTGTTCTGCTCCTTGGCTGCCGGCAGCGCGGGTGCGAGCCGAGGAGGCGGCGGGCTGCAAGGCGGCACAGCGGAGGCTCCAGGCCGGGCGGCCGCGCTCGCCGGCTCGGGCTCGCCACCAGTAGGTGGAGCTGCCACGTCAGGTGCTGCGGGCTGGGCTCGTCACTGCGCCCCTGCCTCCCCTCCCGGCCCCCCTGCGCAGAATAAGCTGTTTTCTCGTATATGTTGGGTACCATAGAGTGACTGAGAACAGGAAGCGGAGGCAGAAGCAGAGAGCATTCTGGAAAGGTCTCTGTGTTTTCCACCGAGAATACAGAAATTGTGATCAATTAGTAAGGCTTTGTGGATGGAAATCTGGACTGTTTCAAGAGGAGACATGTATCACATTATTTTTGGATGCTGGGCTTTGCAGTGATTTTTCATTCTCTTTCAATCAGGTAAGCTGGCAAAACGTTTCATTTTACCCATAATCAATCATGGCAACATGGTCTTTTCCACATTTTGGAATTGGATTTTTCCCTCTGGTTTTCTGTTAAGGTAGAGTCAAAGATGGAACGGGGAATTCAAAGCCATTTTGTACTGACTGATTGTGATGATGGTGTGATTTTTTTTCTTTTTAACCCTGTTAAGTCTGATATCTGGTCTCTTAATGTGATGTTGTAATGCAGTAGTCTTCCTCACAAAATCAGATCATTTTGTTATCAAGGTATACAGCATTAATTCCAAGCATTTTATAGAAGTGACCTTGTTTCCTAGGAAGAAAAATCTGGTGACATTCAGACTCAGGATTCTGATGATTCAGGGATAAAATCTACATTGTTTTATATATATATGGTATATATTTGGTGGTATTTGAATAAATTCCCTTATTAGCTAAATTTTGTAAAAAAATACAGGGAAATATTTTCTTTCTGTGCCATTTTTTTTCATGGTTGTGTGTAGGAGAGAATGGACTCCCTGACTGTTTATTAAGCAGAGGTCCACACCAAATGTGTAGTTCACATTTTGTCTGTATTATTACTGTCAAGCTTAATATATACTCCTTAATAGGGCTGTTTGAAGATATCAACCCAAGAATTATTATATTTCTTCATTTCATTGTCCATTCATCTATTCTCTCATTCAATTGTTAACATAATAATTAAAGTTGTCAGTTATTAAAGGTAAAAGGAAAATATCTCCTGAAGATCACTTTGATACGTGAATTCTTTTTTTCAATAGTGGTTCTACAGACACATATAGACATTAGAGATACATATGTTATATTAGTATTGATTTGGAAAATATTCCAAGAAAAAACAGTAGGAAAAAATTGCCTTAAAAAAAAGCCCAAACAGCAGAATAAGGAGCCCACAATTTATAAATCACCTCCTCAATGCATATATATAAAAAAAGCAGGATTGGCTCTCAGGTGATATTCAGAGTAGCAAGCAAGGCCTGTACCTGAAGAAATGATGTCAAAGAAAGAAGTTTTTAATTTGTATTCTTTATGGTGCTTGGGGCATCCTTGTTTAACTCCAAGATAAATAATCAGTAATAATGATGCTTGTTTTAGAAACACATCACGTTTGTGCTTTCATAATCGACTTGTCAAGAAAACAGTTTCAGAAGGGACTTTTTAACTCTAACAGTTTAATATTTAATATTTGCTCTCTTGCACATCTCCATTTTGGAATGGAAGGTTGTTAAAGACAAGAATGTGAGTTCCTGCAGTAATTTGAAGCTTCATAGCACCTGTTAAACAGATATGCTGTTTATTAGGCTGTGATATTTACAGAAATGATGCTTGTGTTGTCAGTTTACAATAATGAGCAGACATTAGGTCTGATTTTATGAGCTCTGTCAATAAAGGTCAGTATTGCAAAATTCTGCATAGGTAATACTAGATGTTAGCAAAGAAAGCCAATTTCACATTTTCAGTGAAGAACATGAAACAATTCCCCTGTCCTCTCTAAGGCTGTCAGAGTGGTAGTTTGGTCATTTCTGTATATTATCAGGTAACCTGGAGTGGGAAGTATCAAGGGAAAGAAAAAATCATAAAAAGTAGGGTGTGTTTAATCAATATACTTGTGACACCTTTCATGCTTTCACCTCTTTTTCTTCACAGATGGCATTAGATGAGTTAGCTTTTACCTTATAAAGATTAGGCATGGAGAGAAATTTCTTTGCCCTCCAAAGAGCAAGGATTTTTGAAGAAAAAAAATAATAGTGGGATGTAAGATGGAACTTTCTGATTGATTATATCCATTTCCTTCTGCTGCTCCCATCTCAGCCCGATATAATTTGTTGTGTGCATGCCATGTACTAATGACATTACTGGAATACCACAACTTTTGATGAATCAGTGAAGAGCAGATACTAAAAGAGTGCTATGTACAAGGCAAGCAAGTTGTGACCTTGTTCTAGAAAGTACAAATCTTGGCCCTTTTATCTATATGCTCTTCTTGCCATAAGGTGACAAAGGGAAATAATTGCTTGAACTCTGCTTCAGTTAAACCTAAGGAGAATAAATGCAAGTTTCTGATATTTGGTACTTTATTTTTATATTTTCTGAATTCTGACAGTGATAATTGAAAGTAAGTTTCAGAAAGTTGCATTTACTCTGTTCTTTATCACAAAATTACATTTAGAAGTTAGAAATTTAATTTACAAAATTCTAGTTAGCTTATTTTCCACTCAGCATAACTCTTCTGTTTTGTTTTTTTACCTTACAGCTGTTAATCAGTAATATATACTGCTGCAATTTGCAAGATATATTGGTTTTTTCATCCTCACTTGAATAAATAAATGCTTTAAAGCATCATAGTAAAATTGATGCCCTGCTTACACAACACGTGTACATGGTCTGAGCTGTGGTTTCAATCAGTCCATCAAATCAACTGCCAACCACCCTAAAAACCACCTGTAGGAAAAAGGCATCCTCTTAACTGGAAACCCGATATTATGCATTACATCTACTCCTGATTAAAATCTGTGAAACCCCTTGCAATGGCATGTCTAAGTTTGATATTGACCAACAGGACTCCCATAGGACCTTGACACTGGAGCTGGCATCATACAACCTGTTCATCTGCTTTCATCAAAATTGTCTTTATGAACAGCTGGAATCTCCAGTACATTACTGTGACAGTGTTATTGCCTGACTTTCCCTGCCTTATGATGAGGTAAAGCAGGGAATAGGGATACGAGCAGCTCAGGCAGGGACTGTGATACTTGAAAATATAAATATAGAGTAGGTACAGCATATGCTCTTGAGTAACCATGTACTACTAATGTACTACCACTGTAATCCTAAATTAACTTGCTTACAGGAGTAAGCAAGTTAAATTCTAGGTCACAGAAGTATCCAGTTTCTCTTTTTTTCATTATGCAGCCCCAAATTATTTCTTCACATTACAATCAAACAAACACAACAAACCAACTAACAACAGCAAAAAGCCCCGAAGATCCACATCTCAAACAAAAAGGATCAGATAATCCACTCCAAACCAGTGATTTCAAACTGTTGCTAACAGTCCCCATCTTGGTAACATCTTCTTACAAAAAATTGCTGCTGACTTACTCTATCAATTAAGACAGATCACAGAATATGGTTTACAGTAAAAAATGGAACTAAAAAAGTTAATCTTTAATTAAAGAGCTTATGAGGCTTTTTCCCATGTAAAAGCTTAAGGAAAAGGTTATTTATGATGAGATTAATTATTTGTATAGTTAATAATTCTTTATTGCTATTGCTCTTTTTTTGACTGAGTAGTTTTACTTAGATAAGTGCAATCATGGAGCTACCCATGTGCACAGGTCCCTTTTTCAAGTTGGAATTGTTTTTCCTGCTACTTCCTTGGGCCAATGTTGTGGATGTCATATACCCTTATCAAATGGTCCCATTTTGAATATGCATATATTGACTGTATAGTCCATATGCATGGGTCTGGCACATGCCAGATGTATCAGTTGCACAGATGATGTACCTGCTCGGCAAGGCTGCAGTTTCACAGGTGCTGAAGTTACTGTGTGTGTGTATAGATCAGCTGAGGAGCACAGACAGCTGACTCCCTGTCTGTGAGGTGCATCAGGCACATCCTCACATTTCTCTACAAGATTTCCTCAATGAACGCAGTGAGGCACACTGGTTAATCTGAGAGGATATCACAGATTCCAGTAAGGAAAATGGCTGGGATGAGCATCAGGACTACTGGTTCTGTGATCCTCTTTACCATACATACCCATTGTAACCACACAACAGGAGGATCTTGGGATAAGTATACATTGCAGGAAATTTCCATTTATAGATTATTTATACCTAAATTAGATGTTGCTTATTTAATTTTAAGGCCCTCCTTTTCAGTGTGGAGAGGATCAATGTTCATGATCTTTTAGCATAATTTATTTTAAGAACAATGTGAAGCAAGAAACTTCCTTTATCTGCTTAACCATAAAATATTATGTATGATTATATAGGATTCTAGGAAGTTGCAAGTTTGTGTTCAAATCACTACAGAAATGCAGATGAAAAAGTAAACGAGGAAATGAAATGTTCACAGGAAAAAGAGATCCTTTTATGTAGGACAACATAGCACTGTGTGGCCTGGCTACTGTATTAATTAAGGGAAAGTCTGTCACCATTTCTCATAAATTATGTCCTTTCACTGCCTGGTAGTCCGGGAATAGAAGCAGAAATTTTTTTAGTCCATGTAGCCTGAATTTGGGGCCACATGTCCCCATTTCTTGCCTGCCTAGATTTGCATATCCTGAAAACTCTGTCCTTTCTTAGGCATTATTGTACTATCTTTTAATGTTTGGACACACTAAGGAATTCCAAATTTGTGTTGGTTAAAAATATACTCAAAGGAATCTAAATTTCTTGGTCCAGTTTTAAATATGTCCAAACACAAACTTTTCAGATGTTAAATGAATGTGCTTTCTTGACAAACAACTCTTATTGCCTTCTCAAAAGCCAGTCACAGAGGACAACTGTGTAACTGTATCAAGACTCTGATACAAGAATATTTTTATCCCTTTTTACAAATATTTCAGATATATGTGTGACAGTCTTTGAAACCTGAATGTGTATTCGTCTGTGTCCCACCTAAAAATGCTGGGGTTTTTTCTCAGATGCAATTAACATGTTACCAACTTGATTTCCTTGATGACAGGAATTTCTCCACAGTTATCACTATCAAAAACATTTACTTTTGAATGCATGTGTTCTTGCGCAGTGGCTAAACAGCAAGGATAAAACTGCTAGACTACAAACTTATGATATTAAGTCAAAGGAATGAAGGCTCTCTATACATTTTAGAAAAGTTGACCTAACTCCACAGTGAAACTCAGGGATAGACAGATAGAAAATTATTCTTATTTTCAGTAGATAATTCAATTCCATTGAAAAGCACACTTTAAAGAAAAATAATGCTCTGCATCTAAGATGTGTGATAGCTTTTACATTACATAGAGGGCACTTTTAAATGATGAGTGAAGGTATACACCTAACTTACACTCTTGCACCTTATCAAGGAGCAAAATAAATTTCCCTCATCCCAAACAGCTTTGGATATTTAAAAAAAATTTCTTTAAGTTTATTCTTACCTAATAGCTCAATAATCTTCAAAACTTGTTTGTGACAGAAGAAGGCAAAAGTACTAGGCTTACAGTTAGAAAGGCAATCAGTAATGATATTTTAGTGTCTGAGTGGTGTAAACTTGCTGACAGAATAAGTAGGCAATTTCAAAAGGTCCCAAGAGTCCAAGGTCAGATTGAACTGAAGGAGGGCAATCCTAATGTTTACTGTCATTTAAATGAAATGTCTAAAGAAAAGCCTGTCACTGATATTTAAAGCCAAAATGCTCGCATGAAGGCACTTTAGTCTCTGACCTGAGACAAAAGTTCTGACCAAAATCAATATAAATAAAATTCAACCAGTATTATGAAGGAATGTCTTACCTACTGAGTGAAGGTGTAACTGGGCATTAAAGGAGTCTTCCTGAAAGGATTTTGCTAACACCATTTTAAGTTACTTGACATGTATTTCCTACAAATCAATTTTTTTAGTTAGTATTATAATAGGTAGAATACTAGGATTCTAGTAGCTGCTACAGCACTAGCTATCATTCCATAGCACATATCACTTAAAACTAAAGGCCTCTAATTAGTACAATATTTTGTTAATATACTGAAATTTCAACATTATAAGAGATAACTTTTAGAGAGATGGTAGAACTTGTAACTTATAGGCTTTGCTCCTTTAGATTTATTACATGCAGGTAGAGACTAGATGTAAGTCATGCTTCCATACTCTATTTGGAAAACATTCCAGAATTAAGGCTTGATTATATTTTATTAGACAGTTCCATGACATCTGAATAAATGCCTTGGAGAAATCCATGCACATCTTTCATATACTGTATTAAACCTTGGGTATAAAGCACTCTATTTTCATGTTGACTTTATGTGAGTTTTCTTCCTGGTATAGTAATGGTATAGTATAGTATAGTATATCACATTCAACCAAGGACTCTGTATGAGCCTCTCAAACAGAAGTTCCAATTTTTCCCCTTTGGTTTCCTAGACAACTGTCAAATTCCAAATACAGTTCATTAATCTTGTGTTATACAAAGTTTATTCTTTCATATTTTGTATTGACTTGTTTCTGCAGCATAGTAAGACTAGGAAAGCATTTCAGCTGCATGGTTCTTACTGATTCAATTAATTTTCCTAATTTAGTTTTTTTCTTTTTTTCTGAAATTCATAAACAATGTGTTTTGTTCCAAGCGCATTTTTGTAAGATTCCCTAGAAAAATTTAGAAAAGAATACTACTTTACAAACAGAGCCTTCTATTTCTTTAATACAGCAAAATCAATACTGTGATGTATTTAGATATTGCTCACTGAAGTTTTATTGGGGCGACATCACTGGCATATTGTCCTATAATGGTCTTTATAGCAAAATCTCGTTTTGAATAACCCATTTCTTTCTTTTCCAGTTTATTGTTACATTGGGAGCTAAAGAGCATGAGGATGTACTTTGAAACATTCTTTGAAGCAATGTTGTCTCAGAATTTGAAACATATTCTAACCAGTTTTAGATGAAATGTTTGTGCTATATATGCAGAAGACTTCAGGAAAGAGCCCTACATGAAAGAATCTATGTAATTTGTCAATCAGGAATCACTTCTGACTAGGCCTGAGATTTTACCCATGATTCTTCTTGGAAGTTTTGCTGTAACTACCACTTATTAGTACAGCATAACCATGATGCATAGAGGTAGAGACAAGGTTGGGATCACATGTGAAAAAGGGTTCACTGTGCTTTAATTCAAAATACAGATTTGTTGAAAATACCTGCTCTTCTAGTGTTATTAATAATTCTCACATTAAAAATGAATTCCTCAGTATTTTGCAAACTGGCAGATATTTTACAACTGGAGAGAAGTTACACTTCCTTTTTTGAAAATAAATGTCATATGAATGTTTAGTATTAGTGATTGTTCTTTTATTAGGAACCTCTAGAATCTCTTACATTTATTTTGAAACTTGCGAGCAGAAGCACTTAAACATTTTGTTGTATCTGACCATGAGATCAAATTTCAGCCACAGTGCTGCTTGAGAGGCAGAATCCAGATGCACCCAATAGTCAAAGGGATTGGGAAGTCCTGTCTGTACCCCCAGGGAAAGCTGCATTCAGTGTAAAATATGCGTTGGTGGATAAGTATCAATGGTGGCAGAGTCATGATTCCCTGAGGTCAGTTCTGGAGACACAGTTTTCAGATGTCTTCAGTGGAGCCTCTCCAGCAGTGACTCACCACAGCAAAATGTGCTGAATCAGTGCTTCACTCAAAATGACCAAGGCATTGAGAGAATTTGCTCTTAGCCATCATTGGAATGAGTTTATGTTACATTATTAAACAATGGAAGCTCTAATTATGTTAACACTTATTGTATATTTGGGAAAATGCAAGTCTAGATTGATAGGAAATAGTACCAGACAAATTCTAGGTTAGGTTTTGAAATATATTCTCTGTACTTGAAGTACTTGGAGATCCTCTGTCTTTAAGAGTAAGAGAAGCAGTGATCTAAAAGAAAGCTTTCACTTTTTGTTTTTCCACTTTTTGTGTTCTCTCTGACCTGATCTGTGTCTACTCAGATTTTCTTTATTTTATCTACAGAGCTTCTACTGTGGCTGTTCATGCTCACTGTATTTGGAGAAAAGTATTATTAAGAGCTACTTTCACAAGAGCAGAGACCTAAAAGAGAGGGATGTGTTCTTCTCTTCTATAGGAGTAAAAGCAAAATAACAACATAAAACAGTAAAAAAAAAAAGCCAGAAGTATATCTAGATGAGATATCTAAATGACAATAAATGTCTTAAAGACAGCTCATCTGAATCTCAGTGGCTGAAGATGAATATGTGTAAGATGTAAGTAGACACTTTAATGAACTGGATACCCAGATTATTAAAGACTGAAGAACACATGGCCAACCTTTGGCCAGCTCTTGTAATGATGCAAGTAATTTATACTGAAGAACCTGAAGATACTGCGTGTTTCTGGTATTATATTACTTGGCAGGGAAGAAAAATTTTGCTGCACAAAGAAAAGCATTCGTACCAACAATCTCTATAATAGATAACTTGAAGAAGTACCCATATGTTCCTGTAAATATAGAGTTAATTAACTTCCATGCTTGCTTAAAGACAGTAAATCCATTGGGAGAAATGATACAGTGTTCAGTTCCCAAAATGACAGGTGAGAACACTCCTGTTGGTCCAGGAGCTCCCATCTACCATGTCTTACCCCATGTCTACCAAAAACTGTTCTAGTGATGCAGTAATTCCAACAAGGCCCATTTTTCCCTTTTAGTGAAAGCATGCAGGTAAATGATGACGTGGAGTCTTTGAAATGCACACTTAAAGAATATTCTTAATGTACTTTTGTTCTGTATTAGGTTTTGTGACATTACTAATTTTCAATCCTGTTTTTCTTACTTCTCAGTGCTCTTAGGCTGGAAAAATATGTCTATGTGAATATGTAGACTTAACCTTGTCTACTGTAATTAATTTTTGAGAAGCTTTGGACACAGGAACAAAGAATGAGAAAGTTTTGAAGGAACTGCAGTCTTGAAGACACTTCAGGTCCCAAGGAGAAGCCTTCCTTGCCAATTCATTTTCTGCCAGAAATGAAGCCTTTTTCTTTTCACATTAGCAAAACATGCAGAGGTTAAATTCTGAGATTTGGCATTTCTTAGAAGAATAAAGGTAAGATTGTCTTTTCTTCTCTGCCAGAAATAATGTTACACTGCCAAAAATGGCTAGTTGATATTCTGCTACATATCTTCACTAAAATACCAGTGGGAAAATGAAATTAACCCCTTTATGAGGTTCAGCTATAGAAATTTGTGTTACGTATATTGTATCTATTTTTCTTTAGAATTTAAGGATCTCTGATGCTGGAAGGTATTTGCAAAATGTTGTTTAGAGTGCAGGATTCCAATTAGGCTGATGGACTAAGAAAAAGACCCTTTCTCTTCCTCTTTAATTGCATATGGTTTTCATTTGTCCTTCTTCAGGTTTCTCCAATACTTAAAGTATTGACACTTGATCTCTTTTCACACATTCTCAGAGGAAACTCATGGTGTTAAAGAAAATACAAGGCAGGCTTACATTTATAAAATTCCTAGAGGTTTCGGTCAACTTTATCTAAAGATAAACGGGTCAGATAATTTATTTTGGGAATTCTACAACTTGCAGGTAGGTATCTAAAGGAATTCAGGTTTATTCCTTTACATAACCTATCATTTTTTGATTAAGAACTAAGATAAGAAATAAGAACTTTTTAATTCAAAAGCAAATATTGGAGAGAGGTCACAGGAAAGAAAGTGTTTTCTTCTGCTGAGGGTGGGGTTCTTAAGGTTTAGTTAATGTACTTTCACACCTAATTTCAAGTCATAACTGGGAACATGAAATAAGATTGCATGTAGTACCCCTGAGGCAACTGAAGCTTTTACTACATATACTATTATTTGGAAAGGTTTCCACCTATTTTAAATCACCCCATTCTAAATTATTTTAAAGCAAGTTTTTATGAAGGAATATTATTTCTGTGACATAGTCTTATTAATTGATTTCATAGTCTCATAACAAGTTTTTTTGTCTTCTGGTATTTATTAATCTTATTAATAAACACCTGGTGTAGATGTCATTATTATTTTTTATTTTGAATAGTTATGTAACACTAATGCCTATAGGCTACTGAGGCTGACTGCAAAATTACAGACAAAAATACAAAATACAAATACAGTCATTGCTACAGATAAATTATAATCTAAAAATTTACACAATGGATCAATAATAAATGTTGAACATAATGGAAAAAAGGAAAACAAATCCTATGTATTTGTCAGGGAGGACCTATTAAAAAATTGTCAAAGTTTAAATTACTAGATTAGAGTTTAAAGAGGCAGGCTCTGACCAGGTGCTAAGTTCTGAAGGCTGTTTTCACCTTTGAGGAAATCACTCCTTTCCTTGAAATACCTATTTTTATGACGCCAACTTCCATGTATTCCTTGCCTTAGGAACCACGGCTAATTTTAACTGAATGTCTCTTCAGATATCTCAAAGAAATCTGCATTGCATTGCATTTACCACTGTGAACTACAGCAGTGACATTTTGAGTCTCTTTTGATCTTTTTGTAATTCCATTTTTTACTAGAATATTTTAAAGCAGTAAAAAATAGCGTAAATACGCCAAGATAAATGGCAAACAATGGTAAATGTCAATTATGAAAAGATAATGATCTGTAAATTTAAAAAGTATTTCAGACCACATTTTTCCTCATGAAATTATTCTCTGTATAAAAAAGCCATGAAAACATTCAATAAAAATATTTAATTTTAGTTCTTCTCACAAGAAACTAATATTTACCTATCCTTTTCTTTCTTGAACAAACTGAAGGCAGCATTTCCTGATTTGGAATTTGATCAGAGAACAGTAATTTTACTGTCATTTACCTTCACTTCCAGAAAAATCAATACCTGAATTTTGTAAAGCAACATCCCAAACACTATGAAAGGGAGCTGAGATGACTCATTTTTTCAGACTGTCCCAGCATACGCTGTCTTGAATCTCTTTCCTCCTGGGGACAGTAGGAGCTTGAGGTGAGGTATTTTTCTGGTATCAGCACACAAGAGCTACACGTTTAATTTCTAAACAGCAGGAAGCAATCTCTAGCTGATGCTGAGGGGGTGCCACTAGCCCTGCTGTTTCTGTCTGTCCCACTGTGGGAGACTCACCCTTCGATTTGGACTAACAGCTCTACTTCTGTTGAGACAGCTGGCCTTATTAACACCAGTGGTTTAGAGAAAAGTTTTTAATCCAGGCTTTAGCATCTGAGAGGCTGTTGCAAGGCTTGGCACAGGGGAAGATACTAGTTTCAAATTACAGCTTCTCAAATAAAAGATTAGCATAAGAAAATTAGGATAGCTGGTCATTTTACAGATTCCATTTGCTATTCTTGCACTTGCTTCAAGCCTAATCAACTGTTACAGTTTTAATAGAATGAAAATCTCAGTAGTCAGCTTTTTCAAGGTTTTAGCAGGCAGTACTTTAAAGGGAAAAAACCCCAGCAAGATTTGCTATTTCTCCACCTTGAAAACTTTGAAGTGTATATATGCAGTTTCATGCAAAATGCAGATAACCTGTTAGATAACCTGAAGATTTGAATAAACAATCGTGGTACCTACCTGGTACTTCTACTGGTACTTTCACTTTTACCATTTGCCCTATTTAAGAGATCATAAAAATAGATACCTTCAGGCCACTTCTTCTGGCTTTTTCAGAGATACAGAAAAATTAATTTGACATTGTTAGCAAAGATATTTTACTTACTTTCTGACTCATCTTCTGTAAATGATGAGAAGATTACTATATTAAAAATAAAATTTAACAAGTTATCTGTGAATATATATTATATATCCACAGATAACTAGCTGTTATATATATATGGACATATATATATATGTCCACAATATAACTAGCTGAAATATGTATAAAATTAAAAACATGTATGTACTGTTTATTGCTTGGTCTTATTATTTAAAGGTAGGGGCTGATGGAAAACTGGAGAAGGACTTACAGCATGCAATGCTCAGTTACAACTAAATTGCACAAGCATGTCTTTAATAAAGGGGAACTTCATTTTTCTAATGAAATGTATTAAATTACAGAGCATTACATATATGATATATAAACCAGAATTGTATTTCAAATACTTGAAAGTCTCTTTACTGAGCAGCAGAAGGTACAGAGGGGCCTGGACCACATGTAGTTTTGAGACTCTCTCTTTAAAAATTGTTTTTTTAATGACAGTTTTTCTGAATTATTAGATATATTCAGAATATCTGAATTCTGCCTAATATCATTCATGTCCTGGCAGTTTATTTACCAGATAACAAGCAACTTTAAAACTAGTGAAGGAAGGAGAGGGAAGCTATCACTAACAAATGAGCAGTTTATGAATCGAGGATTGCAAAGAGCTTATTTAGGGCTCAGTACAGGCAACAGCACAATTTCTGTTTCATTGTTCTATTAAATTAATGCATGTATAGAAACTGTAATCAGATACATATTTCTGTGTTGTTCTGTTAAGCTTTGTAACTTAAATGAAAATGCTTGGGGCATATTTAGTATAGGAAAAGCCTTCTTGTGTAATAGCAGCAGCAAAGAAAAGATATAATTGCACTAGACAGTAGTGGAGGCAGGTCTCAAATAATGTTTTCAACTCATCAGGAAAACTTTTTTTTAGGGTATATTTTTTTCCCTGAAAAATACAGTAAATCCTTAAGTCTGCCAATACTTTCCCCAGTCAGTCATTGGCTCCTTTGTGGATTTCTGGAAATACAAATGCATATCCTTTAAGTGAGCACAAAGCATTTTGTTACATCATTCATAGCTGTAACTGTTAATGGTGGAAAAGTAAACAAATGCATTGCATTATAAAGACAAGAATTACACGCTGATTACTTGATTTGGATGCATCTTTTGAGACTAGTTTCATAGAAAAAGCACCTAGAGTGACAAGTTGAATCACAGACCTGTAAAATGGGGAATAAATAAATGAATTATTCAGAAAGACCAAGGAGAAACCTCAGGCATCTTCATAGTTCATTAATCCTGCACAAGCAAAAGTAGTAATCAAAGGACTGTATCCAGAAAATGAGTGTGCTTTTAATTCTAAAACGAAGGGACAACTTTGAGTTTAGCATCCTTATAATTGGGAGTTACATTAATTTAAAAAAGAGATTAGCAAAGGCATCCATCTTGTACAAAGAAAAAAGTAGTAGTGGAAATTTCAGCATAGAAACCTGTGATAAGGTTGCATGCTGGAGACTCTGGCTGGTGTTATAATTTACTTTTTCCTTTTATATTGCATCTTTATGGCCACTCCAAGGTGTCTTTCACTCTGCATATTACATTAACTCATAGTTCTCCAGGATATTCCTTTAGAGAAATTTTCTTCTTCGTGTCTAGAGTACAGAGTATTTTAATTCTGAATTTATGGTCAGGTATCTTGGTTTTGGTCTTGTATTACTTACCTGCTTGGTGCTATAATCTACTGACTGAATTATTTTAGTGACCTCAGTGCTAATCATACACACTGATGGATGCTGTGTTGTGAACCCACTCCAGAGATTTAAACTTGAGGTGGCATAGGAACATGAGTCCTTACCATGTCATTGGATTGGTAATTCAGATTTAGGAGTATGCTGTTTTATTTCTCTCCTCTAATTTCTAACTCTAGGTTTTTCAAGCACTTTTTAACATCCCCTTCAGCCTTCACATATCTTATTTCATAAGATCATTACTGTAGCACTTTGTGTGTCTCTGTGTGTGTGGATTTCTACAAAATGCTTCAGACAGGCAAGAAGCTTTAGGAGAAGGACTATTGAATGAGTGCAAATGAGCAGAATATTATAATCAAATTTAGATGTGGCATCTCCAGGATACATATGTTGCACATTGATGAAGTAATACAGCAAAGGCAACATGGCTTCCTGTAACAGAAAACATAATTAAAGCTCATTAGTTAAGCATTGAAACTCACTCTTAAAATTGGTTCTCATAACTAACGTTTTTACAACAGTATGCTGTAAACTCTTTTGAAGTAGACACCAAGTAAGGCTTTAATTTATTCCCTGGTGGCAGGACTCTTTTACCATATCTGCCTTCATTTTGCCATTCTCTCCCTCCAGCTATTCAAACCTCTCAACTATGCTGTACAGCACATCACTTTAAATAACTGATCCTGCTGCAGAAGGACTTGGAAGAGTGAAAAATAACACTGCTTTCAGTTGATGCACGGCAGGACTTCATAAAGAGACCTGCTGTACAGTAGAGAGTTCAATGCAGAGAGCAGGAAAAAGCAGCTTCATCCACCACTGGTACTAAAGCCATTCACAGTGAACCAGAGTCAGGTTTCGGATGAGTTTCAGTCTGAAACAGTACTATGACACTTGCCTTGCAAAGAATCAGAAGCAGCATCTCTTCCCATATAGCCTTAATTATACATGCTGTTTACTTTTACTTAAAAGGACTGTGGTTTTGATTCACAGTTAAAGTCAATAAATGCAACCTAAGCTGCTCTGGGATCTAATATTAGCCTTCACCACAGTTAAGTGTCAGTAAGAAAGAATTATGCTTGTTCCTCCCATAATTCAGTTCCTGTCATTTAAACAGTTGTGCAAACCAGTTGTGCAAAATTTTTTAGTTTAATGAAAGTATTCATGTTTGTATAGTTGTATTACTGATGCTTGAAAAAATATGGAAAGATAAAATTTATTAAGTTGTTGAATGTAGGTTTACAATTTTCAGCAGTACCTCCCAGAATATGCATTTATACTTGCATTTTTTAAAAAAAGCTGTACTGTTAAAACACTTTTGTCAGCAATTTGCTCTAACTGGGAGTGTCCAAGGACACAGGCAAAGCAGTATCTGTGGGCAGAAAAAGAAATGTCTTTTTCTGGATCAGCAGGAAAAAGCTGAAAAATAATTTATTAAATATCAAAACAAATTCTGAGCATTTGCTTTTAACTGCCATTCAGCCTTGAAATATGCTGCTTCTATTTCTATTTAAGCCTGGAAAGAGTTTCTGACCAAATGTTGGGGTTTTTCCTATTGGTACAATCTAGCTTGCCTAAATTATTTAATTTTCTTTTATAGGTCATTCTTATGCAAGAAGCTAAAAGTAATTAAATTTGCAGGATGAAAACATGGCACAGGCACTGCTGGTACCACCTGGACCTGAAAGCTTCCGCTATTTTACTAGAGATTCTCTCGCAGCTATTGAAAAGCGTTCTGCAGAAGAAAAAACTAAAAAGCCCAAGCAAGAACATACAGATGATGATGATGAAAATGGTCCAAAACCAAACAGTGACTTGGAGGCAGGAAAGACCCTGCCATTTATTTATGGTGACATACCTCCAGGAATGGTGTCTGAACCTTTGGAAGACCTGGACCCATATTATATCAATAAAAAAGTGAGTGAATTAAGTTTTGCACAAAATAGAATGGAACTTTATACATTAGAAAAGCTTAATCACAAAATATGATGGTTAGAACTATCAATTTGCTAAATATCCAGAACCATTCTTTTATTTAACAGAACTGATTTATGCTCTTCCATATTGTGACTGCTTAAGTTCTCTTGAGTTACTTGCTATTTACTTCATTGTAAGGAAGATGTGTCCTCCTTGGTCTTGCCTGAACTGGAGCACAGAGGGAATTTGTTATTTTACAATGTAATAGTAAGACTGGATATGACAAAATAGATGTTCTAAGCTTGGTTTTGCAATGGAAATAGTTGTAGATAGCATCCACTCAAGTTAGTGAAATAGAGGACTGTAACCATATTGTTTGTTTCTGTATAGCTATAGAACATATGCAAACATATATATGAAATGTTTTATCTCTATACATGTAGCATATAGAGATTCTGTAAATGTTGGCTCATATGAAACTACCACAATGCAAACAATTGCTTGAGGTGCTTGGGTTTTCTATGATAGATCTCTACTGCAGAGCTGTCAATTAGAAGTCTCCAGAGGACCACGGAAAACCTTTGAGGAAGGAATTGAAAAAATACATTTTTGGTGTTCTGAAGAGTTTTCATACAGAAAGACCAGAGCAAAGAGTTATGAAATAAAAGCAATGCATCTAAGTTACATGTGTGAATGCAGCATATGCAAACTCCTAATAGAGGTGCATTTTCCCTTCCAATTTGCACAACCATACACAGTCTTCCTTTTCACATGATCCCCAAATGAGGGACTCAGAGATAGAAAAGGTAGTTCAAACAGATCCATTCAAGTAAAAAGTTTGAATTTTTACAAGTCAGGATCTGCAGTAGAGTGTATGGGTTTTGGTCTTGTAGCAATGATGCTTACAATTGGAAGCGCACGGGTGTTATTTGAGTTAAGAGAAAGACAAGGAACAAAACAAGTATATTTCCACTGCTGGGATTAGTTGTAGTCTGTTTTAAAATCCTCCAGGGTCTGAAATAGTCCAACCTGGGAACAAGTAAAAGTACCTTAGGTCCTGCACTGATTAGAGAAAGTACAGGTGGCAGTTAGAGCCAGTTTTCCTCTATGCTCTTGTTTATTTCTGTGTGCTCCTTTAGCAGGATCAAGAGGTTCTCTCAGTTTCTGATAGACTGCAAAGTGTTGTGGGTGAGGAGAGTGAAGGAAGATGAACACCCCTAAATTAAAAAATGCAGAAGGTGTTTTATGGAGAAGTACTTGGGACTATCTTTTCCCATCTCTCTGAAACAGAAAGAACTGGACACAGTTGCTCCCTTGAGAGCTTGAAGTTTTCCAGGCTGTCATCAAGATAAGAAATTTGATCATGAGCCACTGTAAAAAAATCAAGGCATAAAATACTTTAAACTCCAAAGAAACTTTTTTTGCTACAAAAAAATCATGCAAATAATACTGTCACTTTTGTGGCTAAATTTGTGGTTGCCTTTGGTTTGTAAAACAGGTTTAAAAATTATGGCCTCATTAATGCAGAGGCCATAATGCAGAGAAAATAAAGCAGAATCTATATGTAACTGCAAAACCTAACAGTTGCCAAAGTTAAATAAACAATGCGGTAGATAATACAAGTATATACATTATTAAGGAAATGTAAAGAAATTAAAGTCCAAAGAAGTAGCATTGCCAAGGGTTACTTAAATTTATATGGTTTGGGTTATGACAACAGTTCCATGGAAATTCTTACAATATGTCAGCACTAAACCCTTTTCTTGACTAGCTGCAAAACTTCAGGAATAAAGTTGCATAAGTAAGTTCAGGGATAAAGTTGTCTGAACAAGTGAAGTTTCAGAAAGCCTGAGAAGTTCTGAAGTATAGTTTCTAACCTCCATTGATCAGAAAAAGCAGTCAGATTTTATGGAACAAAAGTAAAAGCTCACACTAACGATGGATTTATTAGTATCTGAGAACAATTAGTAAACTTCAGGATCTTTAGTAACAGGTGACATCTGTGTTTATATTACCTAGCAGTATAATTATGCTCAACAGAAAACAAATGGACATCTTAAATCATGGCCTAGAATTAGTCATCCCTCCTCTGGTATATAATAGAAACTACCCTTAATCATTGACTTGTCAGTGCAGAGGAAATCATATGTGAATTTAGTCTGTCTTCAGGCTCAGCTGCAGCAGTGACCTTGGGACAGGCAACATCTTTCTAGCATTTCCAGCTGGGTGAAGGACTCTAGGGCAGGGAGAAATGCCAAGGAGTGTGTGTCCCTTCTCTGCCACCCTCAGTGTTAGCTTGATGTTTTTCTGTGAGCCTGCTCACCAGCAACACTTCTTTACCTATTTTCTTTCCTGCCGTGGAGTGGTTTACTTTCCTTCCCTGAGATTACTGTCCAAGCAGGCAGTAAAGGCCACAGAGAGGGCAGAATTTTTCTGATCACAGCCAAGTTTTTACAGAGAATGGAAATCAACATGGAGAACAGTGATACTTTATAGCTCTACTGAGAGTGTAACAAAGATTCTATTATGGTAACATAAAGCAGAGCCATTACCATCGACGAAGAGCAAAAGGAATGCAGAATAGTTATGTCCTGAAGAAATTTCAAGCAGAACCAAAGATGCAAGTAAACCTCATTCATAGACAAATACACTTAGGCAACGACTGCCCACAGAAACAGAATAAACTGAACACAAACCATAGGTTTATTGTACCAGGTTTTAAAAGATAATCACTTGCTAAATTTTCTGCTCGCATATAGGGAAAGTAAGAGCACATTGTTAACAAGAAAACCAGAATTAATTTTTTTTTAGTTTTGTTGTCATAGGATGCCAAACCCTGGCATCTGTTTGTCTCACACTACTCAGAACTATGTTAGCTGGCAATAGTATTTAAAATAGAAAATTAAAGCAAATTTTTAAATTGTGAATGATTTGTAATGACAATTTCTCCTTATCACTATACATATGTGTGTATATAATTCTGTCAAGTATTTGTTCCAAATACAAACTGCCATTTAGAATTGTCCTTTTGCTACTTTGGTTTTGTTTGTGTTTGCTCACAAGGTGGAATACATTTGATAAATTTGAATCACTTTAATCAAAGACTTCATAAGAAATAAAATTGAAATATTTTAGTGGCAAAATAATGCATTTTGCTTTTATTGATAAACTGCTATTTTTTTTTGTAATTCCCACAAATTTTAATTAGATCATCATTTAGTTCACATGCTGGAAAAATTTGCAATTTGAGAATTGGCTGTGGAAAACTTACTCCATTGCATTAATGGGAATAAGTTATTTTTGTACCACAGGTAGCCATTAGAATGGAACTTGTACCTCTCAGGTGGCAAATAGAAATTTATAGTAAAAGGTGAAGATATATATGTAGCCAGCATTGTATTTTAATTTTGTATTTCTTTTTTTTCTTTTGCAGACTTTCATAGTATTGAATAAGGGAAAAGCAATTTTCCGATTCAGTGCCACATCTGCCTTGTATATTTTAACTCCTTTTAATCCCATCAGAAAAATTGCTATCAAGATTTTGGTACATTCATATCCTTTTTTCTTAATGTTGATTTAAGTGTTGCTTAAAAATACTTAATGAGTGAAATAATACTTTTCATGTGGATCTACAAATTGTGTCCATGGGAGTGAACTATGCTAAAAAAAGATATGTTGCTCACATTTAAAAAAGGAGCAATATCACATGTGAATTGCAGTATGATCTTCATCCCTGCCGAGAGAATTCTCTACTGAACCACCTAAATCTGTCAGAGTTTAAATATCAGGCTTTATATCTAAAAGGAGACCTGATCCCATACTGAGCCCTGCAGCTAAGGCCACATTAGCAACAAACCATTGCACTTGAACATATCTAAGGTCACACTTTTAGCAAGACCAGTAGTACTATTCATGAACTACACTCACTTAGCAAGGACAAAAGAGCATGGGTAAAGAGCAGCTTTTTCAGCATTGTGTTTTCAGCATTGGGATAGGTGTCCTATAAAAGATTTGGGATAAAGGAGAGTATTTTCAAATATGCTTCAATCATGTTCAAAGGAAAACTCAGGCCTAAACAACCAGCCTCTGACTAAAGATCTTTTAGAATGATCCATCTAGCTGTATTAAATGAGTACATTTGGGTAGTCATTTCATGATTTACAGAGTTAAAGATATGTTTAAACTTAATTTAAAACCTGCTATAATTACAAAAGTATTGCATTTTTTTAATGGAAATACACCATAATATGCCAGATGACATACCATTTAAAATACATAATTTTATGTGCAAAGCTTTGTTTTTAGGCTTTAATTAGAGTGTGATGTTATTTGCACACATTTGTAAGCACTTAATATTTTTAAGTTATTTCAGTGTTACAAAGCTGTTCTACTTTTTTGACTTATGTGCCTTAACTATAACCTACATTATTCAGCATGCTTATCATGTGCACTATTTTGACAAACTGTGTATTTATGACCATGAGTAACCCTCCAGACTGGACAAAGAATGTAGAGTAAGTTAAACATTTTTACCTCTTTATTTTTAGATCTTTGTTTTTGTGTGACTCCAAACAAGAAGCATTTATTAAGATGTGAATGCCAGAATGGGCTTGTCCAGAGTCAGGAAGAATCAGATTTCATGAGACCATCAATATCTTTCCCATTTCCTCCTGAACAACTTAAATATTTTAGGAGTAACACCATGTTTGCTAAAATTATGCCTGAGGAATATCTGAACTTCTGCTGTGCAGTAAAAACAGGAGGTCTTGTCCTTGGATATTCTGAGCTGTAAATCAGACAGGGAGCTACAGATGTGCATGTAAAATTGTGCATGTAAAATTGTTGCCATACCTTGCTTGAGTATCCATGATCTCATCACAGTGGGACTTTGATTGTGCCTTGCTGGTTTGACCTCATAAGTGCCTGCCACAAGAAGGACACACAATCCACAAACCGCAAGGAACTCAAACTGCTGAGGAAAGGGCCATACCTATGAAAGAGCAACAAAGAGCTGACCTAAATAAGGAATATTTCTCTTTCTTGTTCATGGTTATAAATGCATATTTATTCTCTAACAAAATACAGATACATGTTTTCCTCTGAAATACTGTAGAATCATAGAATGGTTTGGGTTGGAAGGGATCTTAGAGATCATACAGTTCCAAACCCTGGCATGCTGGGACATCTTCCACTAAGTCATGTTCCTCAAAGCCCTTTGTTTTAATTTGAAATACTACTAATGGAAAACCTGCTTCTAATCGCTTGTTGCTTCTTTTCCTCCTTTTCCCAAAGAGCCATTACTGGTTTTTATTTATTTATTTCTCTGCACTAATGAACCTTATACTGAACCCTGTTTAGAAACCACTGCCCTTAACCCATTCCCAGTCAACAGTGATGATGGCTTGTTAGAGTTGCAGAGAGTCTGAAAGGAGAGCTGTAGGGTCTGTAGGTAGAGCTCCTTTATTCTGGAAGTCCACAGAGATCCCTGTGGGTCTCAGGAAGTGCCTGCATTATGCTGGTTATAACCGACTATTCTATGTTGTTAAGTGAATAGCTGTTCCCACACCAGGTAAGCTGGTAATCATGCTCCCCATCTTTGAGAATAATAGTCTGGGCATGCTTTCTTATATTTGATGATTATTTAAGAAATAAACATGTAATACAGCATTAGTGTAGCTATTATCCAGAATTGATTTTTACAAAACTCTCTGATTTAGACATAAAAAAAATTCTTCAGTTTTTGTAACACTTAGACATCTACCTGATTTATGAATGCAAGCAAAGAGGCAACCCTGTGAGTGCCAAAGAATGTACATATAAATATCAAAGTCTGAAATGTTTCCATAAATACTAGAATCAGAAATTATTTGTAAGTACAATAACTGAGATTAAACCAACCTTTTAGAAAATGAGTAGCATATATATCATGTTCAAATTTCAACAAAGACTGAACAGCAACTACAATATTTAGGGCAAGTGAAGTTAATAATTTACTCCTTTCACTTCTAAGTACTTTTTCTTCTAAGTAATCTTTGCTAAAGAACGGCACTATCTGTAAGCATGCAAAAATCCATTATTCCTGCTCTGATGATTTTCAGGTACACTTTCACTGGAATTTATACCTTTGAATCACTTATCAAAATTCTTGCAAGGGGCTTCTGCTTAGAAGGTTTTACTTTTCTGCGAGATCCATGGAACTGGCTTGACTTCAGTGTCATTTTAATGGCGTAAGTGGTTCAAGAACTTTTTAAGCTTTTAGGGCATGAAATTAGTGGTAAATATTATTTTAATAAAGGTATTTACTTAAACATATTTAATTTTTGCAACCTTTGAAGCTTAGACACTGTATAACACATTTTAGTATTCATAAATCAAAGTAAAATACAGCAGAAACTGAAATGGAGTGTCAGCCATTAGCGTAATTACTGCTGAGGGACACTAATTTCATGGCCTACATTTTTCTGCTCACCAGAAATGAAGCCATCCCTTTGACTTCATGTTACCGTCCCATTACAAGCTAATTAGTTTAACTAGATGTTCAAATACAAATCAGTGAGTTTCACTCCAATGACATTTAAGCAAAATTGATGAAAACAATTATTAAAGTGAAATGTACTGAAGAGACAGGTAAATTCTGAAGTATGATTGCTAGTATTGCCACAGAGGTTTTGAAGACCCACATAATTAGTATAAGCTCTGCCTCAATTCTGAATAACTGTGATTTAATCCTACAGGTATGTAACAGAATTTGTAAACCTAGGCAATGTTTCAGCTCTTCGAACTTTCAGAGTATTGAGAGCTTTGAAAACTATTTCTGTAATTCCAGGTAAGAAGTAGTTGGTGTCAGGTGTTAGGCCCCTCGTATCTCCAACTGTTATTTGTGTGCTGTCATTGTGTTTGTGTGTGAACTCCCCTATTACAGATATGTGACAGAGTTTGTGGACCTGGGCAATGTCTCAGCGTTGAGAACATTCAGAGTTCTCCGAGCTTTGAAAACAATATCAGTCATTCCAGGTGAGAGCGAGGTTAAACACCGAGGCTGACTTTCGTTCCATTGAATTCACTTCCTGTGAGCATAAGTCTTGCTGTTTGCTGCTCATGTTGCCAAAAAAAAAAAAAAAAGAAATAAAAAGGCATGGATCATTAACTTAGTTTATGATTCTTTGCCTTTTCAGCATTAGCTTCTTTTATTTTGCAAAATCAGCCTTTGAGTTTAACAGAGTCTTGCATGAAACACAAAATATGAGGCCTATGGGTTATTTTGCTTTGTCTTTCTGCATTTTATTGTGACAAATTGTCTCTACATTACAAAAGCTTAGTGCTATGGCGTTCTTGGTTATGAAATTTTTCCTTTTTTTAACTACTTAAAAATTACCTTAGTCTTAAAAATAAACAATTAACAACAAAAGAAGATACCAAAAAGGAAAAAAATGATGCACAGGAAAATTTATCAAATGCAAACTATTTTTTCATTCTAAATTACCAGCAATTCTATCTCATGCTGCTTTGCACTGTCACGAAGTCATGTTTAGAATTAACTGGCAACTGAATCATTTGGAGTATATTTAATGCAGAGAAAAATTAGTAAATGCAATCAAATCTGTACCAGGAAAGCATGATTGATAAAGTTTCCTGCTTGAGAATATTATATATTCGATTTATTGGAACATATGTACATTGCATATTCATAAAAAGGAATCTTTTTCTTTCATTCATCTTCACAAGCTCTGAGGCTGCTCATGAAGCTTTACCTTTTAAGAAATAAAAAATATTTAAATGTCTGCATGGCCTCTTTAATTATATGGGAAGGGCAAAGATACTCTTTGATAATTCTATGTACCTTTTCTCTTTGCAGGTCTGAAGACAATTGTAGGAGCCCTGATTCAGTCTGTGAAGAAGCTCTCGGATGTGATGATCCTGACTGTGTTTTGTCTGAGTGTATTTGCACTGATAGGGCTGCAGCTGTTCATGGGCAACCTAAGGAATAAATGCCTGCAGTGGCCTCCAGACAATTCTACTTTTGAGATAAACATTATTTCCTACTTTAACAGCACAATGAATGAAAACGGTACTTTTGTTAACATGACAGTGAGCACGTTTAACTGGAAGGATTACATTGAAGATGAAAGTAAGAATATCTGATATAACTATTCTAATATATTTATGGCTAAAATGTGTAATTCTTTGTGACCAAGTAAAGAACATTGAGGGGTTTATATTTTTGACTTATGTAGAACTGCTTACAGTCACTGATTTACTGAGATCAAATACATACAATAAAAAATACAGCAACCAGGAAGGCTCCTAAACAAGCTATAAAGGGATCAATAGCTAGTTACTATGATTAAGCACAATTTATTTTTATTTTACTTTGTATTGCTTTCAGGTTTATTTGATCTATTCATATATGTTTCTAATGCTTTCTACACAGCTCATTTTTACATTTTGGAAGGACAAAGAGATGCCCTACTTTGTGGTAATAGCTCTGATGCAGGGTAAGACCCTTTCAAACATTCTGTGTTATGCTCTGTAGGAAAAGAAATAACATGAGATCTAGTTGCAACTCCATAATTAGCAGGGTTACAGAACTTACGGAGTTTTGTAGCTAAGTGAGAATTTCTTACTGAAGTCAAAATTTTTTACACTCTGGCTAAACAAAATAGCAATTAACAGACTTTTTTCTGCTTGATTGGAAAATGAAGTTGGTATTATTGATAAGATCAGAATTTTTTTAAAGTTTCCTTTGATGATTTGCTGATTGAAGAAAACAGGAGGAAACAAAAGTTAAAAGTGAGAAAGAGAACATGGAAAATATCAAGAAAGTACAGCAGTGACTTCACAGTTCACGACTGAATCTATTTTTCAAGACTAACTCTCTCACTTCTGGCAAATTCTGCCATTTACATGTGCCAAATATATGCCTAGAATTGTTAGCTGAACTTGGATGCCTGACTGGCAGCAGTGAAGAGGTTTACTAAAAATAAGCATATCAATATTATTGAGGGAAATCCCTAATACTACAATTGGATGTAGCTAACAATATTTTTTAATCTGTCTGTAACCTTAACAACATTTTAGCAATTATTTCTGCCAGGAAATAATTAATTTGGAATAAAGATTCTATTTGCAAAATGTAATTGAGGAGATTTTTTAATATTAAGGTAATTTCAACCCGTGAGTGGATGAAAAGGATATCTTTCATTTATTATGCTATTAGTTAAATTCTTGGGATTTTTTTTCTCAATTAATTTAATTGTAATATATGGATTTTCTGTTGTAAATAATGCATAGTCTTCAAAAAAATAATACGTATTTTCTAGAAGGGAATAAAAGTTTTGACTAAGTCCTCGTGTTTGATTTTCACATAGGCAATGCCCAGAAGGATATATATGTGTGAAAGCGGGCAGAAACCCCAATTATGGCTACACAAGTTTTGACACCTTCAGCTGGGCTTTTTTGTCCCTGTTTCGGCTAATGACTCAGGACTTCTGGGAAAACCTCTATCAGCTGGTAAGAAATTATTATGACATAAAGAGTAAATTGTTCGTGATGTCCAAAAGCACATAAATAGCTTGTCTTTGCATGAGCTGAAAAAGATAAGTTGCGGGATAATACATAAATATGCTTTCTACTCTCTAGACACTGCGTGCTGCTGGGAAGACATACATGATATTTTTTGTTCTGGTGATTTTTCTGGGCTCTTTCTATCTGATAAACCTGATCCTGGCTGTGGTGGCCATGGCCTATGAAGAACAGAACCAAGCAACAATGGAAGAAGCAGAGCAGAAGGAGGCAGAATTTCAGCAGATGCTGGAACAACTGAAGAAGCAGCAAGAAGAAGCTCAGGTAATAATAGAAATTGTACTTTCTGAACAACCTTGTTCCTAAGGCAAGGAAAAAGATCTTTTATGATTAAGAACACAAACAAATTGTGCAGTGAATTTAAGAAAATAAAAGGTCTTGCAGCATGTTTACCATGCAAGTTGTAAAAGTGGAAATAGCCAATGAAAACCAGGAACTAACCAAATAGTAAAAAAAGCAAGCTAATGGTACAGAAAAGAATGTTACTTCATTCATGGAAAGACTGTAAAAGTAAAATGTTTTTCATAAGAGGGCTCTAGAAACCTGATTTAAGTAGTCATAAATAATGGTCCTTTTATGTTACAGATCTTATAAATAGCATGAAAAATGCTATTTATCTATCTATCTATTTATTTGTCTAGTGATGTTACTTCTGGTTTACATCTCAGTTAAAATTTCCAACCTTGATGTACTTAACAATTCCCCCCAAATATTCATCAAATAGAGAGAAGGATTGTAATCAGTGTTCTTCTAGGTTTCTATCCCGCAAGATTAATTTAAAAATCCCTAATTGACACTGTAGTAAATTAGAAGTTTATGTATTCTTAGAACAGACAAGCAATATTCAAAACCAGATGAGCAATATTCATAACAAAGATATTCCTTCAGAATTCTTTTCAAGTAATCTTTGTTTCCTTTGAAAAGAAAATTATTTAAAGTTTTATGAAAAAAGGCATTTTAATAGATACTTTTGTGAAAGCTTTTCTTATCTGAAAGTAAAATATATGCAGGAGTTCAGGTCTGTGAGTCAGCCATCTGTTTAATTTCTGGGCTGATTTTCCACTGCTTTTCAAACAGCATTTAGTCATTTTCAACAGGACAGTGTGTATAAAATGCTAGCAAATTTGAAACTCCTATGAAACTCTATTTTTGGTAATACTTGACAGGTACTTTCTCTGAGGTAGAATGACTCCATAAAGTGCTAACAAAAAGACAAACTCTCTGTCTTTTGCTTGAAAAGAAACCTTTATGTATGACTTGTGAAATCTCATTAGCATATCTTTATTTTAGTCAGTAAACTTTATCCCTTCCAAATTACTAAAGAAAGAGTAGAATCCTGCAAAAATCAAATTTAGAAAGGTTGAATGTCAGCAAAGTGCATATTGCTGGGTTTTTCTTAAATCTGGTGTTTTTATGCCTTAAAGGCACTAAATCACATTATACTGAAAGATATCAGCAGGCTCATCTAGATGTTTGTGTATCTGAAAGTGGGGGGAAATGAAGCTGATCCAGACTTAGAAAGAATAGATTAAGAAACAGAAACTATAATAAGGCTGAATAAAGACCCTGGAAGTCATCTTTTTTTATAATGAGTGACCACTACATTCATTATAAGTAAAGCATTATTATAGTCAGGATCTCTTTTGTTTGTGAAAACATTAGATGAAAGTAGGCAGTACAAGGTGGATCACTGAAGTGTTGAATTAGTTGCTAAGGGAGAAATTAGTTTGGGACCCATCTCTTCACTCCTTTGACACCAAACTTATTCATCCACAAACTTAAGTCATCACAGTGGTCTTTGGATTGCTCCACTTGTTTGACCTTTACTTCTACTATATAAAGTAGATGGGTGATGACTCAGCATCTGCTGCCTTTGTTTCTCTTAGAGTCTTTGAAGGATGATATACTGATACCAGTATGACAAAATTTTGAGTATTGCTTTTTTATTTTATAAACCCTTCAGAATCCTTTTAATACTCCATTTAGCAGAAAAAGTCTGTATCAAGTCAACTTGTATAGCATGGGTTGTATATTGTGGCAAAGATATTAATTCATACTGTGAGCTTTCAAACTATCCTTTCCTGATATAAAGAGGTATGTCATCATTCCTGGAATACTTGGCATTGAATATAATATGTTTAGCTGGATAATTACTAGTCATCTTTGTTGTATAACTCTAGTCTCTTGCCATTTATCATACCACCCTTTTTTGTAAGCTATGAGCAGCCTATCATCTCCCTAAAGATATTTCCACTACAGAATTTCATCGCAATCTCCCACGGTTCTTTTGAGGAACAGCACTGGACATACTCTCAATTCTCTTTTATTTTCATGACTAAAAGAACCTTTCTCTAATGAAGCAAAACAAGAAGCTGACCACTGTAGTTAAAGATACTGGTCCTGAATTTTGGGATGACTCTGCTCCAGTAAGTCATCTCACCCCTTTCCACAGAGAAGAAATCTAAACCTATTTTCTTCTCTCAGGCTGTAGCACCAACAGGAAATAAATGTATCTTTGCATATCTGTAAGAAAGACTTAGAGTGCAGATACAGTGAGACATATGGAGGGGAAATGTGAAGAGGGAGGAAGGACTTGAAGATGTGTCTAGGGGTTGTGCCTGGTACCAGAAAAGGCAGAAGGAAAGTAAAGAGAGTATTCTTGCTGTGAGGATAATGAGGAAAGGCTGGATTCAACTGCTTCCAGGGTGCTAGCTGGATTTGATATATTAACTCACTGGATGAATGTTAGGCATTAGTCTTGTCTGTAAGAGCTCAGAAGGGATCCGCTGAATTAGACTATGATGTGGGGCTTTTCTAAAGTGAAAATGGAAAAACAGGTCCGAAATACATGAAAAAGCACTATGTTAACAGTTTTATGACTCCTCTATTTCAGACAAATGTCTTGTGCAGCAATTCTTTTAACAAATAGTGTAGCTATTGTTCTGCCGAAGTTGGTGCTTAAATAACTCTTGCTGCAAAACAGTGAGGAGCTGTACAACTCAATAGTTTATCTTCAGTACAATTAGTTTGGGTATATTTACACACTCAAGAGTGTATGAAGAGCATAATTATCAGAGTGATAATAAAAAACAGTTGATAAAAGACTATAAAATTATTCTTTTTTGACCTACTAAGAATGCCTTGCTTTGTAACCTGACAGACAACAGCAGCAGTAGCAGCGGCATCGGTTGCATCAAGAGATTTCAGTGGTGTAGGGGGATTAGGAGAACTCCTGGAAAGCTCTTCAGAAGCATCAAAGTTGAGCTCAAAGAGTGCTAAAGAAAGAAGAAACAGAAGGAAGAAAAGAAGACAGAAAGAAATGTCTGAAGCAGAGGACAAAGGAGATATCGATAAGTTCCCCAAGTCTGAGTCAGAAGACAGTATCAGAAGGAAAAGTTTCCGCTTCTCCACAGAAGGAAGTCAACTGACATATGAAAAAAGGCTCACTTCTCCTCACCAGGTACATCACTCTATTTTACTAAATCACATGTGTCTACTCTACTTTTATTTTCACTGATATTACAGCAAGTTTACATATTGGAAGTTATGAAAATGGTAAGAGAAGGAAGTGGTAGTACCATTCACAGTGTAAGTTTGAGATGGTTTGACTCATTCTATTAGGGATAAAAACAACATATCAAGAATACTTATAAACTTAGTTAACACATTTCTGAAAATGTATTTCTGAGGATGTGTCTAGTAGACTGGAGAAAGAAAGATTAGTATTCATATATATGCATTAATGAACCATACATTTTCTGTTCTGGATCCATTTCAAAACTATACAAATATGTCAGCTTTTTAGCAGACTGCGAGATCAAAATACTCTGCACAGGAAATCCCACATTACTGTTAATTTCTATTATTTTCCTTAATTAACTTCTTTAATGTGAAATAATGAGAAAACTAGCACTATAAGGACACAATAAGGACAAACTACACAGGGATCTTCTGGGCCTGTATGTGTAGCAATTTAGTCATACTGATCTTTTTCATTAGAAATCATGATTTTATCATTCTCCTGCATCCAGGAGAATAATTTTCATCATAGGAAAACAAGTTGTTTATGAAGGACCTCTGGAAATCATTTAATACAAAGTTCTATCTCTACTTCCATAAATCAAAGGGTCACTTATGTCACCCAAAGATATGCCCTCTGTATTTGGCACTGGTGAGGCTGCACCCTGAATCCTGCATCCAGTCCTGGGTCCTTCAGTATAAGACAGTCATGGAGGTGCTGGAGCAGGTCCAGAGAAGGAAAGGTGAAGATCTAGAGAGTGAATTATGAGGAAGCTGAGGGTGTTTAATACGAAAGAGTCTTGGGGGGTGCTTTATCACTGTACAACTCCCTGAAAGATTGTGGCTGGGTGGAGGTCAGCCTCTTCTCCCAGGCAACCAGTGACAAGATAAGAGGAAATAGCCTCAAGATGGCCAGGGGAATTTGAGGAATTCCTCCATGGAAAGGATTGTAAAAAATCAGAATGGACTACCCAGGGAGTAGGGAGGTGGTGGAGTCAGTGTCCTTTGAAGTGCTCAAGAAATGACTGGACATAGTGTTCAGTGCCATGGTTTAGTTGACAAGGTGATGATCAGTCAGAAGGTTGGGCTTGATGATCCTTGGAGGTCTTTTCCAGCCAAAATGATTCTGTGCTATCTTGGCTTATTTCAAGGCTACAAACAGTTATGGCATTTTTAGAAAAAATCACTCAAAATTCATCTCTTCAAAATGATAATGTGTGATTTGAACCAATAGATGACTTTTACCTATGCATACCACCCAGGTTAGAAATAACTTCTTCATTAAAGATGCTCTTGAAAGATTTGTTGGGTTTTTTTCAGTTGTAACAAAGCTTTGGGGCAAAAGTTGACATCATACAACTAAAACTTAGGTGCCCCAAGAGCAAAAGAATTGCAAACAGTAGAATTGCTAAAAGAAGAGCTCATTTGTTTTGTTAACCATGGAGAATCTCCCTGGTGAGATAGAGTCCAGAGTATGAAACAGCGAGGCAGAATGGTAAGGGGAGATAATCTGCTCAGCTGGGCCCTGTAAGAGGTTTTGTCCTTTGATACCATATTCCATATGCAGATGAGTGATGCAGTTTGCCAGAAAAATCAAACCTTCCTTTCAGTCCTTACTTTCTGATAGCATTTAGACACGTATATTTCTACCTCTACATGTCTTAGAATTGCAGCCATTTTGGCTTATATCTTTTGTCTCAATGCAGCAGGGACTTGCAGAACAGACATTACTTCTCCCAGATCCCTGAGGGGGCTGATCCAATTAGCTGTACTCAAAATGTGGCAACACATATTGGAAAGATTGGCCTGCAAATAAAACATAGCAGCCATGGGAACATTCTCTAAAAGAACAAGGCTATCACTGGTAGTCAGATGAAACCCTGGTGAGCATGTCATTTTTGAAGGACTGTATGTTGCCCAGATATATGTACAAGGAAATGTTAAAAGGGTGTAGTATTTAGTTTCATGCTTTATCAGAATTCAGTGTCATGTTCCATAGAAGCTAGGGGTTTTTCTTAATAAAATTTTCTTTCAGTATAAACAAAACAGCACTTTTTCTCCAGCCAAGTTTACATAAATGTGTTAGCAAAATAATTTGGCTGGTATTTTTCAAGTAACTCAGCCTGAGGCTGACAGCAAGCATAGAAAATTTCAGCCCAAACTATTAAAATTTGGTGTAGCTGTAAGAGCAGCAAAAACCACATCTCTTAATGGTAAACACCTGCCAGACTTTATAACAGGCTGTTCTACCAGTGCAGCACACACATAATATATGAATTTATACATCTCATGCATATACAGAGATACATATGGGTTGATAGATGTATATATGCAGTGTTTGATTTTTGAAATATTAACATAGGTTTATATAATATAGGATAGTTTTCACTTTCACTTTAATTATCCTGGGATCAAACGCATTGGTATTATATATGAGGACTTTCCACCTGCAGAAATAGTGAAAAAGTGACAATAGTCTCAAACCAGGTTTTTGAAGAACCAAGATGTGAAGATTTGCAAAAATGCAGAAGTGAAGAAGGCTGAATGCCAGTTTACTTTTCTCCACAATTAGTACTCATTTTATTTATTCATGAATGCTGTTAATAAAATATGTAGCAAGGGAGAAGAACACTTCATTAACTGGCTTCTACTGTAATTAAAAGATGAATTACCAACAACCACTGATTTATTTTTCTCACTTGTAACGGAATATCTTTAGGTAACCGTGTCCCTGGTGAATACTCTCTTTGAGTGGCCTGATAGCAAAGTGATACCTTCTGGCAGGTGTGTACAACCTGCTATGGCCCCTGGAGAGCTATGTCTAAGAGTGCTGCTGCTGTATCTCCACAGCTTCCCCGTGCTGCCCCCTCTGTCTTCTAGATACTGTTCCCTCACTCTTGAGCCTATTGGGAAGAGGTCAGTTAAGTTCCTTACATCAGTTTAGAGGGATTTCAATGGCAAACTTAAGATCACTTCTGCAGCTACCAAATAAAACAGAATAAAGTGATGGGTGAGCATTATTAGTTGTTATCCCTAGGAATCCAGGGGATAAAGAAGAGAAGTAAAAGACTTTTAGCTCTGTACTGTAATTGAAGGAATAAAAGACAAGTACCTTCAAAATTTTGATAGTGATATTGAAAACTGTCTCCAGCACAGTCTATGCCAGTTCAATGCACCGTCTTCACTCAGAACTGTTCAACCTTGCTTACGTCTTCTGCACAACTTTTCCTCAGTCGTGCTACATTACCTTAAAAGAATTTTTCCCCTCTGCTTCAGGTCCCCTGGTGAACACATTCCCCTAGTGGACACACTTATACCATGGAAGAAAAAAGTGACTATCCTTCCTCCAGCACTGTAAATATTCTTTGAAAAGCCAAGAACTTAAAAGTTTAGTTCTGATGCTGTTTTGTTTGGTTTGTTTTAAATCTTTTACAGTCTTTGTTAAGCATTCGTGGTTCTCTGTTCTCACCAAGACGCAACAGCAAAACCAGCATTTTCAGTTTCAGAGGTCATGCAAAGGATATAGGATCTGAAAATGACTTTGCTGATGATGAACACAGCACTCTTGAGGACAATGAGAGCAGAAGAGATTCTCTCTTTGTTCCAAATCGACATGGAGAGAGGCGCAACAGTAACATTAGTCAGGCCAGTGTGTCGTCTAGAATGATACCAGCCCTTCCAGTGAATGGGAAGATGCACAGCACTGTGGATTGCAATGGAGTGGTTTCCTTGGTTGGAGGACCTTCAACTCTGACTTCACCTACTGGTCAGCTTATACCAGAGGTAATTGTAAGTAAGCCAGTATTTATTACAGTTTGGGTCAGGCACAGAATTTTGTCTTATTCCTCATCTCTGCCTTCCTTATAATTTCTCAAAGAAATAATTTGCAATAGCTTCTAAATAAGACAACATAAAGGAAAAAAATTCCTCAAGCCTTCATAAAGTCTGATATTCTTTCTTTCAGCAAGAGATCTACATATAGAAAAGAAAGATTAATTGAATTTGACAATTTGTACATAGTTGCACTTCAACAAAGTAGATATTCAATATATAAATAAGGCTATAGCTTGGAAATATGTATAGGAAAACTCCTATAAAATGAAATAAAAGGTGGCTTCTACTGTCATGATAGTTATTAGAAATACTCCTTTCTGAATTCTTCTCAAGGACTTTTTTCTCATACCTTTCATGAGAAAAATATGTACAATTCCTATGTACCTTTGAAATTATATAACATTTTAGTCTCAGTTTCAGACTTCTGTAAATTAAGATGTTCTTTCAAATATTCAAATAAGCAAGCCATTTTCATCTATAGTAATTTTTAAAAAATCTTATTATTACTATTATCACTATCAAGGAGGTACCAAGCAAAAATTTTCTTCAGCCAGTCATTTGAATGACTGAAGGTGAACCACCTTTGGTCTCACACTGTGTTGGTATTGGGTCCTGCAGTTGATTATTTGTACCACTGTAGAAAATTCCCACTGAGTCCCTCAATGAAGACGAAATACTGACAAGAACAGAAATATTCAGTGAAAAACATGGTACACTGCACAAATCTGATTTGATTATCGCTATATTACAGCGACTTGAGGAGGTCGCTGGGGTGAGAGAGAAGGATAAGAATTTTGTTTCTTGATCAGAAGGCTGAATTTATTGATATATGATATATAATACATTATTACTATACTAAAGAGAATATGGAGAGAAGTTGTAGAGGCTTGTTAAGCTAAGCTAAGAATAGAAAGAATTTAAAAACAAGAAAACAAGAGAATTTTTTTTTTCTGTGTTCCAGAGAGCTTGCTTTGTGATTGGCTCTCAGCTGTACACATGGAACACGAACTAATCACAGGTGTATCTTATTGCATTTTACAGCAGTTGATAATCATTGTTTACATTCTCTTCTGGGGCTTCTGCTTCTCAGAAGATAGACAAATCTGAAAGAAAGTATTTCTGTGAAAAAATGTCTGCGACATCGCTACAATATTTATGCAGTAAATACTGTTAATTGTCTGTTGAAAAGGATGGTCTAATTCCTCAGTATTTCATTTACAGGGCACCACTACAGAAACAGAAATAAGGAAAAGAAGACTGAGTTCATATCAAATTTCCATGGAAATGCTGGAAGAGTCTGCTGCAAGACAAAGAGCAATGAGCATAGCCAGCATACTTACAAATACAATGGAAGGTACTTAGTGCATTTTATCTGACAGGCAGTTCAGTGAAGTTCTGTTAACTACATGTACAGAGAAATTATTTACATAATTTTCTTTGTAAATGTGAAACTGGCATGTGAAATCTCTGAACATTAAATACAAAGGGCTTTTGAGCATTTCTAAGGTCATTTACACAATCTGAATGGTTAATCACGTTTCATGACGCCTTCCAAAATATTACCTTTGTGGACTAATAGAGGTAAAATAATAGTATCTAGGGGATTACCAGAGCCTCAAACAGAAAATATAGTATATATTGGTATAAGCTTCATAAAGGATTGGTATAAGGTTCATAAAGAATTAATGTTGACTTTTAATATCTGAAATTAAGATATCTGCTGTTAGCAAGTTAAGTAACCTAAACTAAATGTCTAGATTCTCCCTACTACACACAACAACAAATGTGTTTTTCTCTCCTGGGAAAGACAAACACATTTCTCCCTTTAGACATTTATATCAGATGATTTACTCTTTAGTGAATAGACTTCACCATCCACTGGTGGTAGAGGATCTTAAATAAATTAAATGGCTTATTTTAAGGTAGATAAACATGGGAAATCTCATGTTAGTGAGAGCAGTTTATTTGATTGATATAATC
This sequence comes from Ammospiza nelsoni, assembly GCF_027579445.1. Classification (NCBI taxonomy): domain Eukaryota; kingdom Metazoa; phylum Chordata; class Aves; order Passeriformes; family Passerellidae; genus Ammospiza; species Ammospiza nelsoni. The sequence continues at coordinate 21,906,586 of NC_080639.1, forward strand.
TTCTCCCATATTTTAAACAAGAGCTTCCAGAAGATACATTTGTAATATTATTTTTTTCTATTTTTTTTTTCAGAGCTTGAAGAATCCAGACAGAAATGCCCACCATGCTGGTACAGATTTGCAAATACATTCTTGATCTGGGATTGTTGGAGTCCGTGGTTAAAAGTAAAGCATGTCGTCAATTTAGTTGTGATGGATCCATTTGTTGATCTTGCTATAACTATTTGCATTGTTTTAAACACCTTGTTCATGGCCATGGAACATTACCCAATGACAGAACAGTTTAGCAGTGTCCTTTCTGTGGGGAACCTGGTAAGTAGTTTGTCTAGCACTACTTAATGTAAAAATACCCTTTTCTAAAAGAAGAAACTTATAAATGTATTGTATTTGTTTAAATTTATTCAGGACTATCTTTTTATAAACAGTTTAGAAATGGTACTTATGATTTTCACAGGTAAAAGGATTTTTTTACTGGAGCCTTTATCTTTCATGAATATATGTTTTTAACTAGTATAATGGAATAACTGAATATGTGTGGAAGGGCAGTCTTCACAGGAATGCCAGATTTCTTGATATCTACCTTTGATTTTTTCTTTCAAATGTTAAGGTAGATTATGCTGTTTTTACCATGGTACTGATATAACATCATTTTTTTCTGTACAAAATTGATAAAATATTCCAATTAATAATTTCTCTTGGATTTTTTTTTCAATTACACTGCAGTGAAAATACTTTTACAAAAAATATATGCTCTCAAACTTTTTGTTGTGCTGCACAAACCGCTGATCACTACGCACTGCAAGAAAGGGTTGAGTTAAATTCTGGACTTAAAAACACTAAGATGCATTGATAATTTCACATTTGGCACTTAGAGATATTTCAAATAACATTATCACCCTGAAGTTCATTTTCCTAAAAGGAAATAGCCATCATACAGCACGGTAACTATACGTGAAACCTCTATATTCTTACACAAAGCATGGGACAAGAATCTACAAATTCCCCTGTCTTCCCCTGTCTATCTGTCAAGACAGACTTTAGAGAGTCTGTGCTTAGACGGTCTGACATTAGAGACTATCATCTTTTTAGACTGTAAGCTAGGAAAATACTTGCTGTCAAGTCTTCTTACTGGAACCATCCTCATCAAACAAGACTTAAAACACCAGGTCACATCACATCATCTGCTGAGTGGATAGTCCAGCACATAGCAGGGAGCTGAACTGCTGACTGGTCAATAGCTTTTTATATGTTTATTAAATCTCTGTCCCACTATAAATCCTGATTTAGTTACTTGTTTTCAGTGTTTAGAAATACTTAGATGCCATTTGGAGATAGCAATCAGTTGTTTTTTATAGTAACAGGTGAGAGAACTCACTGGATTAACAAAATTCCTCAGGTATATGAATTTCTCATAACAATTCATTACATTTTGTTTTAGGTATTCACTGGGATATTTACAGCAGAAATGGTACTAAAGATTATTGCCATGGACCCTTATTATTATTTCCAAGAAGGCTGGAATATTTTTGATGGTATTATCGTTAGCCTTAGTTTAATGGAGCTTGGTCTTGCAAATGTTGAAGGATTATCTGTTCTTCGGTCATTCAGATTGGTAAATTCCTTGATAATTAAATATTTGCATGCAATTATCTCACTAAAAAAATAAAAATGCTGGTGCCTGCAATAATTAGCATTTTTTGTACATATAAAATAAATACTTTAATGAATCACATTATTTTTCATATGTGCCTAATTTGCAAGCCATGTTTGGTAAGTAAAAATTTAAGGTGTTTGATACCTTTTAGTATCAAATTATCCTATCAATCATCTATCCAACTGGTATCCTTTGCCAACATAACACTAATAGCTACCTTTTAAGAACTTTGTGAATCTTTACACTGACTTCATTAAGAATAATAAAAGATTAATATCTGTGAAAACATACATATTGTCACCAGCAAAAATAATAATGAAATTTTTAGTCTTTATATTGTGAACATTACTTTGTGGTACTTGTAAAGAACCTAAGCAGATCCTCTCTTCACATTTATTTTAATGGGCACCAACAATAAACTTTAGTCTCTCCATTACATATAACAGAATCATAACAATCTGACTTCAAGATAACATTTAAATCAAAATATTATTGAGTTTCTACTAGAAATGTATTTTTTTATAGCAAATAGTATCATGCAAAAACTGTGTTTACTGGAGGTACAAGATTAATGATTTAAAAGCCTTTATTACCAATAGTTACCACATTACTTCAAAACCTTATCTCCTAATACACAGAGAAGGAAGAACTGACCTATGTAGCACTACTTGCAATGGTACCCAACTTCACATAACCTAATAGTTTGGGTAATGAATATTACTTTTGAGGTAATAATTATGATTTGAATGGGCATTGCAATGTCTGCATCATCTTAATCTTTTGCTTTCAAAAATGGCCTCTATCTAAGCATGGAAGGCCTAATGTAGTGCTGAGGGAATATGAAACTAAGCCAGGAAAGGTGTAGTGACAGTGATAGAAAGTGTAGAAACTTGTAAAATGTCTTTAAGAATTGTTCAAGAATGAGCTGTAACTGGGCGTTTAAAAATAGTAAAATAAAATGTCACACAAACACAAATTACTACTTTTTTACTATGTGCATCACTGAAATGAAATTATAAACAATGCATTTTTGACAAATACTCCATGTTCCCTGTTTTATATTAAAATAATAATGTGGTACTACTGAAGAACAAATTAATCTACAGAAATTGGTATGTTCTGCTAAACAACTCGGACCTAGCTTCTATTTTGTAACTAACACTGAAGGCTCATCTGTGTTTTTGTTTTGCAGCTTCGAGTTTTCAAATTGGCAAAATCTTGGCCAACTCTAAATATGCTGATTAAGATTATTGGCAACTCAGTGGGGGCTCTGGGGAACCTGACCCTGGTGCTGGCCATCATTGTGTTCATTTTCGCTGTGGTTGGGATGCAGCTCTTTGGGAAGAGCTACAAGGAATGTGTCTGCAAGATCTCCAGTGACTGTGTGCTCCCTCGCTGGCACATGCACGACTTTTTCCACTCTTTCCTGATTGTATTCCGAGTGCTGTGTGGGGAATGGATAGAAACCATGTGGGACTGCATGGAGGTTGCAGGCCAAACCATGTGCCTTATTGTTTTCATGCTAGTCATGGTGATTGGAAACCTAGTGGTACGTGATGAACATTTTTTTTAACATTAACTCCAATGCAGATGTGCAGGACTTACAGTTAGGCAATGAAAATGTTTGTCATCCTCTGTTTGGAATTAAAAATTAATCTGAATGTGCTAAATTTTGGGTAAAAACATTTGAAGATTCCCTTTTCCTCTTTTTCATACGTTTCTGTACACTGAAGTACCCCTACTATGGGTTACAAGCATTTAGAAGGAAACTCAAATGTCCACTCCAACATCCTGTCATGGAAGCACTGCAGCTAATTTAGAGGTGCTGTTTAATTTTTAGTACTGAACCTTTTGGATTGTTTATGTATTAAAAAAAAATAAAAAAACCCTAGAGTGATTTGTCATCCAGCTTAAAAAGGTGTAAAAAAGCTTCTAACTCAAGATTGTACAAGAAGCCTTTATAGAAAAGTATAAATTCAAGCTGACAACTTAAAATGTAAAATTTCAATTGGAAAATATTGAATTTATGAGTACTTCCTATAAATGTTATAAAAGGGATGCACCATTTACACTTCTACTTTATTTTTAAGTTTCTTCTCCTGCTAAAATTTGCAGTCAAAATTTCCCGTCTAAATTCTCTTCCTTTAGTGATATTTTTAACATGATTTAAATTTTTTATAAAATAGAATTCAAAATTTTTGTATCTTAGTCATTTACCTGACCTTGCAATCTTGACATTTTACCAGCAAAAAATGTACAGAGCCCCAGAAAGTTATTTATGATCTACAACCTGCTCTACTGATTTTTTTAGAATCATAGAATCATTTACATTGGAAAAGGCCTTTGAGATCATCAAGTACAACTGTTAACCTAGCACAAGTACAACTGTTAACCTAGCACTGCCAAATTTAACACTTCTGATATGATTGTATTTACTACATAGCTGTATTCTCTCATCTTTTAGGTATTGAACCTATTTCTGGCCTTGCTGCTGAGCTCTTTTAGTTCAGACAACCTTGCTGCTACAGACGATGATAATGAAATGAACAATCTCCAGATTGCTGTGGCAAGGATTCAGAAAGGCATAGATTATGTTAAAAAAAAGATACGGGAGTTCATCCGAAAAGCCTTTGTTAGAAAGCAGAAATCTTTAGAGGAAATCAAAGCACTTGAAGAGCTAAACAACAAGAAAGAGAGCTACATTTCCAATCATACTGCCGTTGAAATAAGCAAAGACCTGAATTATCTCAAAGACGGGAATGGAACCACCAGTGGTGTAGGCACAGGCAGCAGTGTGGAAAAATATGTAATTGATGAAAATGATTACATGTCATTCATAAACAACCCAGGCCTCACTGTGACAGTGCCCATTGCACTTGGAGAATCAGATTTTGAAAATTTAAATACAGAAGAATTTAGCAGCGAATCTGATATGGAAGAAAGCAAACAGGTAGGATTTTTCATATCTTAAAATTATTAAATTGTAATCATGCATTTATATGTTTTAGTTACATATTTTTAGAGTTTTTTAAACTGTAAATTATCCCATGTAATATATTTTATGTTTTAGAATTTTATGTATTATTCAAGAAAAAATATATAATGGTATAGTAGAGGATCCTTAGAGTTTACATTTTTAGTATTTTGTTTATTAAAATTTGGAATATATTTTATTTTAAATATTAATGTTTCTTTCACAGTTTTATGAGGCTTTAGTACTAGTAAACACTTGATAAAGTATTTTCTGTAGTACCTACATGTGATAAGAATGTATGGAATAAGAGTAGAAGGCAGAATGACCTTGTAATACAGATGCATGCAGAAACAGCTTACTTGAAGTTGTTATGCTGCTATTATTGTGCAAAGTGGCAGAAGTTGGTCTAAAAAACCAATGCCATGTGTTTCAAAATCTAAGTGGCTCAAATACCACAGTGAACAGGTGTTAATGGTATTCGAGGAAAACTTTGTATATTGGGGTAGTGATCAATGACAAGCTAATAAATGCGTTAGCAGAATCTAATTATTTTCAGTGCCAACAGAAATTTAGGAACATTAAGGTTTAAGGGATCAGGAACCATGGATAAATTTGTTTTCAATTACATTAGTAGCTGTGATGTTATGTAATTACTCATTAGTCCAAAAGGGTTTGTTTAGAAGAAAGCTCTCCTACAAAGAAGCCCTGCATTCCTGACTTTATCATAGCTGTATATCTAGCATATTTGCCATAATGATGTATTCCTCAGCAATATAAACTTCACCACATTACATTGATACACAGCCATGAGCCAGTTAATCATGGTATGAGGGTTTTGCTAAAGAACATCAAGAGTGTGTGTTTATTTGCACCTGCAAAAAATGTTGCTCTGTGTAACAATTGTAAGATGAAGAGTAAAATATTCTATCATCTGAGTTGCTCAGTTATGAGACAAACAGTTTCAGTGCAGATGTATAAGATAGTACAGCAGTAGTGCTTATCCATAGTAAATTTAGAATATAGGAGAGACAGGAAGTGTAAAGCAGTGTAAATTAAGAGATCAACTATTATTAAAAAAACCCCAAAATATTAAGAGTGATTCTGGGTCTGAGAGTTAAGTATTTTTCATATAAGCTGATCTAATAAAATTTGGTTTTCATTTCCAATGAACCTTTTGCGAAGTTTTCTGTCCTTTCATATATTCTGATGTTTTTTAAAATGACATTACACTATACATTTTCTTCTGTCCTTGTGGCTAACTTTGATAAATACAGTAATGAGTGCCTTCCTATTAACTCTGACAAGTTACAAGCCTAAAAATTTCCTGAATATGTTACTTTTTAAAAGGTTTGTAGTATGCATTAGAACATTGTGGGGGGCTGTGCAGATACTGAATTTGTAGTTACGTGACATGTTAGCCTCTGCACTGAAGGAACTTGGGGAAGTTCCCATCCACACCTGGCTAGTCTTTGCCACTTTGCCTCAGAGAAGTTAGGTCACTGGTTGTGCCAGAGGTATTATTGGTTTATTTCTCCTGTAAAGGAGATTGAATGGCTCAGTTCACAATGTACTGCCATATATTCTATCAGAACAGCTGAGGAAAAAACTAAGTGCAATGCAAAGGCAGAAACTCCTCTGCTTTCCGGGTGAATATGTGATGTATGTGCACTCCAAGAAAATGGAGTAAAAGCCCATTGTCAGTTGCTGACCACTTCTGAATGCCAATTTCAAGGTGACTTTCACAAGTCAATTGCTCTGCTCACCCCCACCTTTGCCTGGTTCAGGCATCATATCTTTATCATCTAAGGCCATCCTGAAGTTTCTGGACAGTAATAAATCAAAAGGGATTTTGCTCTTTTTTAATGGACTGGTATCTATATGTCTTCAGGAAGAGAAACTAATTAATAAGCAATTTGACAGTGAAAATTTCAGGTAGCTGTAGGAAATCCAGCAGTAAATGATGGATGGTATTTATATTAAGAAATTGTGGAGAAATTTTCAATAGAGTTAAGATAGGTTTAGGACTTGTATGCTATTTCAGTATTTTCATAGACTGTAGTAGTCAATACCATTGGGAAACTGAAACAATAATGCTTCCATCAAGTTCTGCTCACACACAACTCTCTATTGTTCAACTGCCTTACATGTATTCATACAGCGCAAATGTGCATATTGTGAACAGTAATCAGACAGTATCCTGAAAATTGTGAATTCTGTATTAATTTCACTTTCTCCTCTGGATTCCTTATTCCATTCCTTGTGGATGATTTCTATGGAAAGAATAAAGTGGGGTTGTTTTATTGAGTGCATAAAAATCCACTGGATTTGGAAGTTCTGGCATGTGACAGGAATTTGTGAAGTTTCCCAATCTTCTCCTACCAAGTCAAGAGTATTGCTGAATCTTTTGCTGCCTTCTGATTGTCTTTTGAGGAAGATAACGAGTACATTGGTGCAGTGTTTAAGTTACCTCTCTAGACCAGTATACCATCACTTGCTTTGTTTTGCCTCTCAAGGGGTCCCACTGGGAAAACATTCCTGCTAGAAGGCCTGGTCTACAAAAGGAGGGGTAAGAGATGGGGCAGAACTTTCCCTGCCTTAACTGTGGCAGTACTTAGCACTTAAAATACCCTGAGGAGGTATCCCCTATAATAACATTTTATTTAACCACAGAGCTGTAAAATGAATTTTCTGCACAGAAACTATAAAATGAATTTTTTTTTCCTCCAGTGTCTTACTGACTGTCACTGATGTTAGGAGCAGAATGATTATTTGAAGTCTGTTGTGCTAGAAGGGGGGCATAGCCTGTCTTTTCCTGAGGAATATACCAGGAGCAAGTAATTACTATAGACATTGTAATTGTGGGTGAGTGAGGAATAAATTGTAATATTTCCTCTTTTTTTAATCATACACACTATAGTAGAAAATAACTCCAGTCATCGATCGTTGTTTTGAAGGCTAGCTCTTTTCTTTTTCTTCCCTCCCCCACCCCCCATTCATGCCTTCATGGAAACCCTTTCTAATTAATTTGCAAGTTAATCACTTCCAAAATCTGCCAGAACTTATTCTGGAACCTGACTGCAATTTCTAATACATAGAACTAGAAATTTGAGGACACCTCTTTTTGGATGAACGATAACTTATATTATATTATAAAGTTACTCACTGCTTTAGAGGAATACTTAGCTGAAAATACCTGCAAGAAGTGAACATTTCATTGATACATTGAAGGAAGATTTTTTTAATTATCAGAAAAGAGAAGTGCAATACCCAATGAGATAATCATCAGAAAAGAAACAGATTTCTGCTCTGAAGAAAAGATACTCAAGATCATTACCTTTGAAGATAAATAAATTAGAAATATCTGAAGGGGATAATTTGATTGGTTTTAACATTAGCATGTGGATGCTGGTTTTATTGTGAAATGAGTAAATATGCTAATCTTGCTAAACATAAGACTCCTAACTATTGTATCTTGTATACAACTTAACAACTGTTTGTTAGAGCTGATTGACAGCTTTTTAAATATAGTTTTATATTTCAACATCGAAAAATAATTTCAAATATACTTCTCAATTATGGAAAACTTTTTTTACAACTAAGGAAAGACATATACCTACAGGCCTCAGTCATTCACCATTCCAAAAACCTTTCTATCTACAGGGTATGAACAGTAAATACAAATTCAGATTGGAGAAATAAGACTAGTCAATAGACTTTTGATGAACACAACAGATGATTTTGATAAAATTAAATATATCCTTCATCATCAAGTCTACTGAATTTTGAAAACTGTTAATAAATTCAGTTTTCTGATTGGCTTCATCAGGGCCTTTGTGTCCAGATGAAGTGAAAAAGACAAGAACAGAGTTATTGCATTCCCAAAAGATAAGCATCTTCATAGGGCTTCAATAAATTTCTTAGCCAAAACAGACTCAGCAGGACTTCATCAATTTGTTGGATTTTTTTTTTAATCATGTTTAAAATGCCCAGCAATAATAATTTTTTTTCTAAAACTGACTAGTTGTGGGAGAGTATCTTCAGAAGTGACAAATTATTTAAGTTATAGACTAGCTGTGGTTAATGATTTAAACCATATCTCTGGATACACTGACGTTCCATTGTCCAGGCACTGATACAATCCTCATTTGAAACAATGAGATAAAGATTATAGATTTAGAAGTGTATAGCATACTAAATCTGAACTATAAACTTTACGCAATGTGATAATTCATCACATTTGAGTTGAAGAGAAATTAAAGATATTTATTTTCATCAAGACCAAGGCGCTCTACTATTATTAGAGAGTGAAGGAGGAATGGGAGGGCATACATCTTCAAAGTATTTTGCTTCCTGTATGTACATATTTTTCAAATAAAAGAGGTAATCACATAGTCAGTTAAATAAAGACTAGGACATGAAATAAACAAAACCCTTAACATTTTTATTAATAAGCATTGAGGACTATATAAATACAGGAATAGTTTCCAGATCTGCTAACCATGTCTTAGTTAATTTTATTCATTCCACTTCTATTTATGAATCAGAATTTTTGTGTGCAGATTAGTAGTTCTAGCTTCTATATATCTAATTTCTCTAAAATAAACTAACAAGTTCTGTAGAAAAGTTTGTTGAACATTTCAGGTGGTATGTATTTCCCTTTTTCCAGCTAATAATAAAATATTAATAATTATGTTTTAATTGTGTTAAAGCCATGTTTGAATTAGAGATTCCAAAAAGAGAAAAACTAGTGATCCTGTGTATTGAACTTCACTACCTACCATTCTTACTTCTCACAGGGGTAAAACCAAGCTGGAGCAATCAAGAATGCAGCTCTGGTGCTTTTTAACCAGGTAGAGCAACGTGTCACCACTTTCACACAGGTTACCTAAGCAAGTTATACATATATATGTATATATATATATAATCACTTTTTAATGGATTTGACTGGCCTGCATGCTATTCAGCTATGTACCTTCCCTATTCATTGCAAGAGTAGAAACATGCACAGCTGCTCTCTGCTGAGTCATGGGACTCAAGTCACAGCATGGTCAGGTGGGATTGGCAAACCCAACATACATTTTTTAACTCCGCTAATGGTTTTTCTGAATATTTAAATACAGTATTTAGCAATAACTGCATGCTCTTCAGGTTTTGAAGTATGGATCATAAAAGTACTGGAATGTTTTATGCTAAAGAAGCCAAAGAAAAAGGGAGCATGCATAGTTTTTAAAAAACAAAAACAACCCTTTTTGATTCAGCCCTTATAAATGTAAATATTCAATGAAATGTGTTAAATATTTTGAAATAATTTCTGCCATGAGTTCAACTCCTTATTGAATAACATTTGAATTATTGCAGTAGCTACTGACCTAAAAATTACAGTTATACTTTTAAATCTACAATGCACTGTAATGCAGATCTTCAAGATGCTACGAACTACACACTATATTCATTTGGACAGTGCATATCTTGAGTTTTATAAACTGGTAGCAAAGCAAACTATTTCATAATTGCTAAAATTACACCTAGCAAAAAACTCTCCCGAAAGAACTATCAAAAGCTAAACATTTAACAACTTCTCTTTTCTTAAACCCCTTTATAAATAGAGGTGCTTGGAATGTGTTTCGCGATAGCGTTTCATAAATGAGTTGGGGGACTCATTTGTGTAAATTAGCAAGTCTAGGGAGTAGTCAGCACCATTTTTATAAAACTGCACTTCTATCTATTTATCCTAGGGATTTTTTTCATTATAGGCAAACATGCCATTGATGAGTAATTGGCAGAGCCTTCAAGAATAGTGACAAGAATAGCAATTATAACACAGGAGCCAAAGTTATGTGAAACTAAGGAGGTTAAATGATTCTAGTAAAACGAGGCATCAAAATTTGGAGGGGACTGAGATTTCAGTCCTGTAGTAGGATTGAAAGCTGTTTTCCTTCAGACAGAGTTTCACTGGCTTCAAAAGGATCACCAAGTGGTTAATTTTATTTATTTGATTATAGTGTGGCATGATCTACCTATTGTGGTCTAAATTGCCCAGAGATGCTAAAAACATTCATATTGGTGGGTATTCTGAAAATTCTCAGATTTTAATGAACAAATTTTGAACCAAGATATGCTTCAAACACCAAATAAAACTCTAAGGAGATTTTAAAATTATATTCTAACATTTTATAAAAGTCAAAGGTCATAAGATCTGAGATGTAAAGCCAGTTTAGAATCACCTTAGAATCTCCATTATTTTATATTTTTTCACTCAATTACAGTGCAGCTTTCAAGACTGAAAAGATAAAACCACATGGCTGAATTACTAAAGGCAATTTGTAATGGCTGAATCCTTTTATTTTATTGTCACTTGAATCATGAAGCCGTTTGTAAAGCTTAAAACTTCAGTAGCCTGCTCTTGCTCTTATTGAAATTTAGAATAGAATCAAATGAGAGCAAGACTGGGTCTTAAGTGAATGCATTTTCTTGTAAATGGGCACATTAACACGCTGTTGGTCAAAGCTTGTTTTAATGATCGAAGCTGTTGATAAGAGATGCACTGCTCTGAAAGAACATTATGGAGGCTGATTGTACATACATTAACCAGGTATCTGGGTGGGTGATGAAGCATTTTTTTCTTTTATATCCTACACAATAATGTTTATAATACTGTTTTCAGAAAAATATTATCCCACTGAGGTAGTTGGATTGTTTCTTTTATTTTTGTGTGTGATTTCCACAGTACTGCTCAGGCTTCTGCTCTAGTCAAGCATGTTGTTTTGCTGATTCAGGCCTTGAGAATGCTGCATCATAAGCAATTGCTTTCAAATGTTTCCTTATAAAGGAAAATGTGATATCATTGAAGATGCAAATAAATATTTACAGGGCATGGTGTGTTCTAGAGGCTGATAATCACATTTATGAGCTGATAAGAAGATTGTGCTAATCCATCATGTATCTTGAGCTTCCTATTAGTTTTATTAGCTTTATTGCTAGAAAGAATATCATTAATGTCACCTTATTTAAAAATGTATTGGTTCTTTCCTAATTTAGGGTCTTGAAGCAAAGAAGAGGAGTTTTATTAAGTAATGATGTTTTTCTCTTAATAATGTAGTTGTTTGAGATTACATGAAAAATAATGAAGAGAGTACTTTATGTGAAAATTACTGAAAAGAATTATAGTAGTTTTTGTTTGTACTGGTTATAAGTTGCACTTCTGTGACTTGGTATTAGCAGCTATGCTGACAGAACTATCTGCAGCAGAGTTTACATGGGAAGATGCAGTTAAAAAATTTGACTGCCCTTTAATTTGCTCTCAGATTTATAATGGATGCCTACTATCTATGAACCTTTATCATGCTACTATTAAGTCAATAATTTATTTAATGATGATGGAGCAGGCCATGAATTAATTTTACTTTTCCTAAGTTGGTTGTGACATAAAATTATTTTTACAATATTTCAGTTTTATTTAATGAAGAAACTGCCTATCATTCCACTGGAAGGTTTCATATTCCTTGGTATTTCCATGATATACAAGAAGAGAGTTAATTCAACAGTATTATTTTTAAAATAATGTGTGGATAATAAGTTGGTGTGCTAATAATGTTTAATGCAGTGTACATTACCAGGTATTTTTGTTGTTAATGTAATAGAGAAAGTGAAATTTAAAATATTCTTACAGTGAGATACACAGTATTTTAACTCAGACTCACAGATTTACGTGACCAGTAATAAAATTATTCCATTTAGAGGCAACATGGCTGGAACTGTTTTACATATATAAATTTCAGAAATTATAGAGGAAGTGCAATATGAGAAGTTAAACACAGTATTTTCAGTCACAATACAGCAACAACCATGGGACCTGAGGTCTGAGAGACCTGATATTGATACATATTGTGTTGTCAAAAGGCAGCTTCTTGAAAATTATCCCTGAAATTATCCATCATTCAACATGATTTTTTATAAAACTTCATTCACATCATGTAAAAGTTAAATATGTGGAAATAATTCCTTCTAAAGCTGTATTAAGATATATGTGCCTTCATTTCTGGCAGAAAAGGCCCTAGCTGCCAATACATTTTCCTGAAGAGAGTGGGTTTCAGCTGAAGAGTTAAATAACTAGTTTTAATTTTCAGCAGTGTCTCCAAAGAAGAAGAGAATACATGGAAGTGCCTCTTTCAAGAAACAAGTTACTGTTTATTATTTGTTACAAAATCTAAACAGTATGGGATTTTCCTATTCTAAAAATATCACTATCTTGAAAACTAAATGTGACAGGTTGTTGATATTAAGCACTCTCTCAACAAAATTGTGTAGAAAGGTCTTCATACTTTCTAAATGTGACCTTCCTCCAAAGGTCAAAGGACATGATCAGTTCTGCTTAGCTAAAAGCACAAATCTGCCCAGCGCTGGATGCCCTTTTGTTATATCAGTACCTGCAGCATTTAAAGTATTTAAGTGAGAGGTGCATTTTACATCCCTCGTGAAATTCCTGTGTACAACTACTACATGTGATAGATCAGATGAATTTCACTGCCACGATTTCTTTAATGTTGCTTTCTGATTACAAGCCTTATTTCACAGTCAAGGAGAAAGTATTTTGGATGAAATAATTACAACAGTACAGTCAACTGAAAACAATTTACAAACACTATGTCTGGGAAACAAAATTATAAAATTTATATGTCATTACTGTGGTTTTACTTTTAATTATGCATATTTATAAATTTGTCGTTCTTTAAAAGTTAGACTGGCATGATTTGATTCAGTACCATTTTTTTACAGAATATGTATCTAATGAGAAAAAATTGTTCTGTGGAACTTTACTTACAGAAACTAAATGCATCAAGCTCATCAGAAGGCAGCACTGTTGATATTGCTCCTCCTGGAGAGGGCGAGCAAGCAGAAATTGAAAGTGAAGAAGCTCTTGAACCAGAAGCCTGTTTTACTGAAGGTTGTAGAATAACTGTTGACTTAGAGATGTATTACTAAAATGACCTTGTTACTAAGCACATTTAGCTTCTTGAGGGTTTCAAATATGGTACTTTCATGTCCTCAAAAATCAAAAGAAAATATTTTTAGCCCAGAATGGTAGAAATCTGATGAAAAAAACAGTTTCCCTAGGCTTTAAGTAACTTCATATATCTGGACACTGCATACAGCTTGTAACTAAGAAACTTCCTTAACTTTTCTACTGGTAAAATGCTTTTCAGCTATTTGAAAGGGCCCTTGAAATTTGGAAGAAATAAATTTTTGTGTGACTCCATCATCATTAGAACAGTTACATGCTAACAGTCAAAAATATTGATTTTTTTTTAATTGACTTCTTTCATGATTAAGTATACCATAGTCTAGTTTCTCTGCAGATTAGTTTTCTTAATTCAGATATTCATCATCCTGTGTGATGTGATAGCCTATTCATCATTTCATTTACTTTTTAAAAACCATATAAAACTAGTAAAAGCTGCTAATAATATATACTACAGTAAATATTGATTTTGAAGTAATTGGCATTTGGATACTAACATTTCTTAATCTAATGCAGGTTGTGTACAGAAATTTCCATGTTGTCAAGTAAGTATAGAAGATGGCAAAGGAAAAACTTGGTGGAATCTTAGAAAAACCTGCTACAGCATAGTTGAGCACAACTGGTTTGAGACTTTCATTGTATTCATGATTCTCCTCAGCAGTGGAGCACTAGTAAGTAAAACAAAATTGCAAATGCTGAAGTATTTTGAGATCACTTAGGAGCAAAAATCAAATTTGCTTCAGAAAGACTTGCTTTGCTTGTAGCTGTATAAAACTCCCTAGATTTCATCGTTCCAGACTGGATTGAAACTTGACCCAAACCTGAAGACAGCGTAGCTCCTCAAAGTTTAATTTGCCTGCCAATTTTCTGCATGTTTGTCAAGAGATTTGAGTACAAAGTGGTATTGTTAACTGTGAATATATAGCTAAATATACTGGTTTGTCTTTAAATCCTCCTAATCTGATCCACTTTTTGAATTTTGCTTGTGAAAGACCGTACTAAAAAATGGAATAATTACTTCATTCTATTCCTATTTTGAAGGCAAGAGATATAGAAGACTGCAGCAGCAAATTAAACATAACAACCACTATCCAGACAGATTTGCATGAAACTTTCCAGCTTCACTCAAGCTGAACATTTGCTACAATATCAATGTGCATAGTTTTATATTCTAGCAAATACATTACTTTTTAATTTGATTGTTTAGACATAAGTTTTATCTAACTGCTTTCTAGAAAGCAATAAAATTATCTGTAATAGATATATAAGAAAAGGGGGCTTTTCTGTCTATATGAAAGTTTCTTAAATACCGCAGAGGATAAAAAAAACTGCCATGAGTTTCTTTCTTCATTCATTAGTAAAACAGATTTTTTAAAAATTTTTTTTTAACTCCCGACAGGTCTCCTATTGTTCCAATTAGTACTATGGTTAAAGATGGAAAACATATAAAATAAGAGAATGAAGAAAAACAAGGGGAAATACTAGCTCTTCTCTAATTAATTTTTATTGTTTATTCCTTAATTTTATCATGCATATTCTGTGAAACAGGTGTGATACCTCAATATATTTTTATAGGCTTTTGAAGACATATATATTGAACAGCGCAAAACTATCAAGACCATGCTGGAATACGCTGACAAAGTTTTTACGTATATTTTCATTTTGGAAATGCTTTTAAAATGGGTAGCATATGGTTTTCAAATATATTTTACTAATGCCTGGTGCTGGCTGGACTTCCTGATTGTTGATGTAAGTACAAATTAATATTTTAAAATTCCCTACAGTAAAGTTTCTGCGTTGTAAGATTCATTAGTAGATTAATATTATAAATGTACAAAAAAGATTTCCCATTTTATAGTTACACTGCATTAGTAACGGCCTGCAGTAATTTGGAGGTGTTATTTAAAGTCCATTCATATGCTAAAAGGAAAAGGATGGCTGACTATCAGTTTGTCCATTCTTCATAGTAAATGTTTTCATACAAACAATGTATCAAACTTGAGATTTTATGAGGAAAAACCTAATTTTTAAGTATGCCATCATTAATGAACTCTGACCATGCTACCTTATTCCTTAGAAAATAAGACAGTTCATTCTTCAAGTTTCTTTGAACACTTCAGTTTTTCAAATGAAACAATTCATTTGGTCAAGATTTTATCTAAGTTCTCAGAACTCTTTAACTGAAAACTATCCTGTAATCATTTCTAGTAAACCCAGAAAGTCAGTGGCTATTTGATCTAAAAAATAATTGGTTTTAATGGACTGACAATGTGCAATAGCTAAATCAGCTATGACTTGGCAGGGTTTGTGATAGAGGAGGATACAAGGCTCCTTGGCTGCCTTCCCAGCTGCGATACACTTCTGTGCAAAGGCCTTGCTTATGTTGTCAGAAGGGATCAAAGCCGGTTTTGCTCTAAGAATATTTTGGTCTCTTGCCTCACACATTATCTGACCCAGTTCATTGCCTATACATGTCCTCAGCATGGAACTGAGACATGGCATCTGAGGGCAATTGTGCACTTACAGTAACTTCTGCCCATGCTACCATATTTCTTGAGATGTTTGCATAAATTCTGGTCGCTTCAATACTTATTCCATATGTATAGAGAAATTTATCATATTTGTAACTCCCACAGGAAAAAACCCCTAGCTAGAGTGGCCCATAATTCAAAATATATTATCTCTTTTTTCTTTCCAGACTGAGTTAGTTTTGTTACACAGTTAATCTCTAGCTCTGTCCTGAAAATCTACACTAGAATAAAGCAGTGTGAATGATTTTCCTAAGAGGATATTAATGAAGTAGAGAGATGCACTCTTACAGGATTGTGTTAAACAATGTCAGGTTTTTTTCTAGATAATTAACAACTCATGTTTTAATTATTCTTTTTGCATCTTAAAGCTAACCAGAGGATTCTAAACCCTACCCTGTGATTTCCTAGTTTAACCTTAGAGAGGCTCTTATCTGAGCAGGCTTTCAAATTTAAAAACACATCACTATAAGGAAAGCAGCTTATGTTGCTAACTTTTTTCCATAGTTCATAATTTTTTAAACAAAAACATGAATAAATAAATTGGAACTTTCTACTGTTCAAGAATTATTTTCAATGTTCTAGTAAGAGGTAAAAAATGCCTTACTGTGTTTAAGGCTAACTCAGCAATTTCTTTAGCACCACCAGCACTTGAAAGAAACATGAACTAATGTTATCTTCCTATAGAAAAGCAGCCTCTGCACTGCTTTAAGTGGCAGTTTAAAGAGATGTGATTCAGCAGCATTCTGCCAGTGAGAACACCAATGTCTCCTTCTTCAATGGAAGTGACTAAAGTTAATCAGATTGTTTAATTCCATTCTCTAAAATTATTCAAGAGTAAACACAGATACTCCTTTAGGGCTTTGACCTTTAATATCTCACACAGCTGAGTCTCCCACTGTGACAAGTAGCCACAGTTGCTTTCACTGATTGTGACGAAATTAGATTTTGAAAATTACACTAAGAAATGGTAATTTTCAGCTCTGCCACTTTACAGCTGTGACAGATGACTCTTGGTACATCTGCCTGCCCCAGTTTAAGACTCTATCATGACATCCTACTGTACAGCTTGACTGAAGATCTTGAGCAGGACTGTCACTGCTACGCTTCTAAACAATTTTTTTTTTTTTGGCACCAGAGAGTCTATATTAGAAGAAAAACACAAATGAGCACATACAGTCCTTCAATTTTAGGAGATATATCTTTCTACCATTTTGAGTTCATTTTAGTTTCTTAAAATTACTGCATCTGCATGCATGAATCTATTTATCAGTTTACAGATACATTTACTTTCTCACATACTAGCAACAAAACAGGTGGAACAGCTGAGAGAAGACCAAGTTAACAAGACTGAGATCACCAGAGAAGTACAGAACAGCTGTATATACAATAGAATTCCAAGCAAAACTTTGCATCTCAGATGAACTGTCTAGAGGAAAACACATTGTTTCCAATAGATAAAGTATTTCTTTGAGAAAAAACTTAATGTTTATGGTATAAGAGCACTATCACCATGTTAGGAAAGCTGCCAATAATCTGAAATAGGGAGCACAAACAAGACTGAAGAATTTTACAGTCAGGACCTAAGAACTGCCAATACACACAGTGCCACTGAAGGCTTTCAGGAGCTGCTGCTACCTAACAGTGTGGAAGGGGTCCTGTTTGTGAAAGATAGGTAAGGCACAGTGCAGATTTGGGGAGGCAATTATAAAATGAAGGAGCCATTAATGTGAGTTCAATTTCATAGGACACCTCACTCTCCCAGTGAAAGAGATATTTTTAAAATATTTGTTTCATAATTTATTTTGAATTAATAAAATATGCTGTCTTTACACTAAGGTTTATTGTTATGCCTGGGTACCTTGTTGATTTAAGTGAATAAATGAATATTCTATTAAAAATAGAGAAAATTCCATCTCTTATTATCTCTGGAACATATGGGTGACTAAAGACAAATAGGATTCCTCTCCCTGTAGCATCACAGGAAAAAGAAATTGTATTAATGATAATTATTAATAATAATGTCAATATTTAATATAATGGCTGAAAAATACTTATCTCTAGTAAGTGAAGAGACATCAGTTACAGATAAAGAAAATCAGTAAGATTTTCTTCTTAATATGCTTATAAATCACAGCAAGTTCCATTTATCCATTAGAGCAATAAAATAATCCTTTCCTTTGTTAAAAAGAATTACATTCTGACATAAAATCCAGTTGAAACGTCCAGCAATATGAATTCACTGAAACACTATTTTCTGTTAGATAATATACATAGCAACATAGCAGTGAATAATTGATTTGTATTTGCTCTTGGACTGGCCTTCTTAGACATGGTCTTGTAACTCTTGTGTTTGAGAGTCATCTAATTGTTCTTTATGTTCTTTTTTCCTAAACATAGGAAACCAACTTTTCATATAATGGTCAAAGTCTTACTACGATTATCAGTGAATTCCTATTTCTGTAGAGTCTTTGAAGAGTTCTTCTAACTGAGGCACAGAAATTAACATTTGAGAGATTTTCTTAAGGAGCAAAATATACCTATGCTCATTTACATGTCATCTATGCTTTTGGTGGTAGAAATGAATAAAATATGAGTAAGGCATGGGTTTTCCCCACCCCGTCTCCAAAACTGCTTGAAGAAAATTAATTCCTTCCATATTAACACTGTCTAAAGCTCAGTTCCATTTGAGGAGCAAATTAATTGCTCCTTACTCAAGTGGGTTGTCTTTTAACAAAATCCCAATAACATGCATAGGATCTTAACTGTTGTAGATAATAAAGCTCTTACTGCTATAAGGTGAGCAGCTGTTAATATCTATCCCATAATATTTTTCTATACTCACAAGATCAAAAAAAAAAAACCAGAGACTTGCCAGGCAAGAGAGATAGTACCACCTCTTTAAATATGTATTTCTGAAATATCCTGGTTATTGTTATTATAAACTGTTCCACTTAGAAGTAATATTTTTAACAAATATTTGTAATTAGCTACTACAATATTTATTATATTATTAGTGTCTATAGATGTTAGTGTACATAGATATTAGTGTTTATTCGATATTATTTATGTTAGTGCTTATAGGTTATTGTTTATTCATTGTTATAGATTATTATTTATATTAGTGTTTATATGTCATTATTAGTATTTATGGATATTCACAATATTGACAGATGTTAATAAAACAATTTAATGTATTCAGAATTTTAAATTGTTTGAAAAGTTGAACCTTAATGAAGTTACAGAAAGTATGGCTATTTTGTCCTTAAAGTTTTCTGAAAATTTTATCTTTCACCAACAGTATACTTCCATAAGACTGTTAAACCCTATCCAACCATAATAGATAGACATTTAATAGAATATGTTCCCTTTTTAACCATGCCTTTATAAGATCTCTTGCCTTTCCAGCAAGTATGAACATGGTGGCATTCTACAACTTGTCACTGTTGATTTGTTGCTTGAATTTCTGTTCTTTTAAAATAAACACTGTAGAATTATTTTTAAAATATTTTTTCTGTATTTGATAGGTCTCATTGGTTAGTTTAATAGCCAATGCTCTGGGCTATTCTGAACTTGGTGCCATTAAATCGCTACGGACATTAAGAGCTTTAAGACCTTTAAGAGCCTTGTCACGATTTGAAGGAATGAGGGTGAGAAAAAATGAATGAGTCTGAACAAATGTATGCATACAAAAATTGATGTATTAATGGTTACACTCATGCTTTCTTCAAAGAACTCCAACATGGGAAGGCATGCAGAAATGTGTGGAAAAAGGCCTTTCAAAATGTCCTTACAAACAAGGCCAATGTACACCTTACATTTGAAAACTAGACCGTGAGCTCATTAAATTTGCCTGCTCACTGCTGCATAGTTGTGTTTTCCCAGTCCCCCGACTGTAAAAATTGCCATTGATTTGTGGACCTAGAAAAATGAAAGGACATGACAAATTTTACAGTAGAGGGTGAGAGGTTTTTTCCTACAGTTTATCTGGGAAATTTTTCACTCAATTTATGTAGCTAACTTCAATTCTATTAATTTGCCAGTAGTTTAGGATGAAACACAATTAGCCAGAAAGCAAAAGAAACCACCAAAACGTGAAAAAGCTGACAAGAGTGGCTTACCAGAAACTAAAGCTTCACTGTGTCTCCGTATCTACCTACCTGGGGAAAGAAATCCCACAGTAAATGCTGTAGTATTAGGGAAAAGTTTTTTGAAAAGACACCTGAAATAAGGATAGATTTAGAAGTATAAAAGGGGAGAGATTGGAAAAAATTTCCTTAGCTAGAGACCTTTTCTTTCATATGAATGTAAATAGCACTAAAATCCACCTGTTGAGGAGATTGTCATTTTCACATTCTGCCAATCTGACAAAAACAAACCAACCGAAAAAAAAACCCTCCTGGAAAAACCCTATTATAAACAATAGCAGACCGTGCTACTTACTGAAAGACTGATACATAAAAAATAAAAAAATTAAAACTTTATTGAGAAATGTCATTTTAACCTTTCACCTCAAAATACCCCAATGCTGCAATACTTATTTATAGTTCAGTCATAGGTCTTCATCTGCCAAATAAATAATGTGGTTCCTGTCTGGGCAAGGCTGCCGATATCCTAGGGGTGGTTACACCTGCCAGCGTGGGGAAGAGTGTCCTGTGCACATCACCATCACCACTGTTTTTCATGATTGGCAATACAAACAACACATCAAGTGTCTATCTAATAAATAAGCAAAACTTCTATTGATGCTAGACTACTTTTGGTCAGCTTAGCGAAGTGAAAAATACTAACTTTTTCAAACCTACACGCAAAAGACTACTGCAGTCTCTACTGATTTGCTAGAAAATTATTGCTTGAATACCTGCAACTTTCTTTTAGCCGAATTACAATAACTTGTCAACTTATTGACAACTATTAGTTGCTGTTCAGCTTATTTCTAGAAGTTCTATACCTTCTTGGTGATGTCTCATGGGTAGCTCCTCACAGCACAGCCAACAAACCACAACTCACCCCTCACCCCGCTAACCCTCCCTTTTACAGCACTCCTCCTTATTGGACACAGCTGTGGCCTATTAAGGACAGGCCTGTTCCTAATCTTTGGTGATTAGTGCAGCTGCAGCTCCTCAGGTGTCTGCACTATTTTCTTACATTCTATCCCTCCACAATAACTAAGATAAAACTTTTGTCCAAGGATTTAATCACGTCTTTTATTGCCCCTTGCCCATACACTGCAGCTCAAGGGAATTAAATGCAACCAATTAAAAAGAAAAAGAAGGATACATGTAAGAGCAACTATGATGAGCCCAGGTAATTTAAAACCAAGACTTATGGCAAATGCTGTTAATAATGATTAAATAAGATATCCCTAATTTTGTTGCATTCTGTCTGGATACTAAAATACACTGATGCCAATATATACATAGCTTTTCTAATACTAAAGTCATTAGTAATGATAGCTTTACATGCAGACATTTTTATTTAGTCTTCCACATCATCATTCTTTGAGCTTTTCATGGTTTTATTTTCTATTTATGTATTTTAATTTATATTGCTGAAATTTAACATTTATTTCTCTCTTTTTCTCTAGAGCACACAAATGCTAAGAATTCATCTTGCTACTAACAGGTTTTCTTTTGCTTTTTGATTTTTTTCAGACTTTTGCATTGTCTTTGTTTCCATCTCATTTTATTTCTTGCTTTTTCCAATCTCATTAGCATTTTATTAAACCTTCATTAAAATTTCTCCCACAAATTTTATTGTAATATTTCAACTGTCCATCCCATAATAATACTGTTCTGAAATTTTTGAAGTATTTTCAAGTATTTTTCATTTTCTTTCTGTAAGCTAAGTGGCTATTTTGTCTAATTTGTACACTAGGTGGTTGTAAATGCCCTTGTAGGAGCAATCCCATCTATCATGAATGTATTGCTGGTATGTCTTATATTCTGGCTAATCTTCAGCATCATGGGAGTAAATCTTTTTGCTGGGAAATTCTATCACTGTGTCAACACCACAACTGGTGAGATGTTTGATATCAGTGATGTCAACAATTATACTCAGTGTGTGGAACTCATAAAAAGCAATCAAAGTGCCCGATGGAAGAATGTGAAAGTAAACTTCGATAATGTAGGAGCTGGATATCTTGCTCTGCTTCAAGTAGTAAGTAAATGTATATATTTTCTTTTTGCTGTTTTTAAAGGTATCTAGGAAAAATAGGCAAGTTAAGACTGTGAAGTAGAGGAACAATTTCTTCATAGCAATAATGTACAGCTCACGGAACTCTATTACATTGTTTCTTGTATTATTTTTTTTAATGATAGTAGAGTAATTTTCCTTTCCAAGACTAGAAAATACAGTGTCAGGATGATGATAATAATAATGTGAAAATAGTAAGTGTAGAAAATAAAAGAATCTCTTTAGGGGTGTACAGTATAGAACTATCATATTCCTTAATGCTTATTAAAGAGTCATTATAGTATACTAAATAAGTATTATGTTACTTCTAAATTTAAATAAGTATTATCCTTGTGAAATACTGGATGTTATTGCGTAGCATATTCATTCCATTAATTACTACTACTTATACAAAATCTGTAAATTGCATTTCTCCTTCAATTACTTATCTTATGCACTGTTCAGAACTGCCTTTATTCTAGGTTCTGAGCATATTTTATGTGTGTCAAATAAATTAAGACCTTAGCTCTTTACAGGTTCCTTGATGAGAATGGAGCTTCTAAAGCTAGGATCTGATTCAAAACACAAGCAAGAAAGCATGTAATTATATTTAGATGATTGTAGAATCACTACTCTGTAAGTCAACCTACAGCGCCACTGAATGAAAAAATATTTACAGCTTTGATATTCAAAGTTATCTAAGAATGATATGCTTGTCCCTTCTATCTCAGAGCAGGTCAGTATTTCTAGCTGACCTTAATTCCAAAATTAACTACCTAGATTAAAACGTTTTGCCTGTAAAGGCAATGTGACTCTTATGTGCTGAGTAGTAGTACTGAATGATTCTCTGGCTTCAGGTATGATGGCCATCATTGCCTCTGAAGATGTGTAAGGAAAACTGCTCCTCTTGAAGCTGTGTATAAATGTCATCTGTGTCATACATCCAGACAGTCTGCTTCACTACTGTGAACCTTTCATTCTTCTTCTTGCTCTTTTTTTAAAATTTTTTTTCTAATTTTTCATAATTTTCCTTTTCAAATATTCCTTCTAACCTTTACTTTCCCCACAGAGGTTAAGGGATCTTTGAGCATGTTTTACGTCACATCTTCATTTGATTGCCTCCATTAACATTATTCCTTCACTCTTCTGTACTTATTGTTCTTATCTAACTCTGAACCTTTCCTAATATTGCTATGCAAAGTGCACCAAATGGCTGGCAATTGCCAGATGAGCCAGAAAGATGTGTGAAGCCTGGCTTGAAGCACACCTTCTTGGTAACTGGCATTGCACTGCAAGATTCAGGAGGATACAAAGGCTTCCAGAGTGCAAGTTTCTGCTGTGGAAACTGGCATTTGTACCAAAGCACCAAAGCCATTTCTGGCAAGCACAGATGGAAATATACTCCTTGGAATGGTTCCTCTCCTGAACCTGCTCAGGAGTGATGCTCTTTGTTCATTTCACAGGCTTTTTAGCTCTTTTTCCTTTATTATGAATAAGCTTGGAAACCCTGGCTAGTGGTTGCACACTCACACTTTCAACCAGCATGTCACACCAGTTTTGGTGTTCCTGAAAAAATGGACGTCCTGCATGCATTAAAATAAACTCCTTGAAGTAATGATGGCAGATCTTTTTACTCTTTACATCTCTTACACAGTTCACTTTTTGGTCTTCTTTAAAACAAATCTCTCAGGAAACAAAGTATATTTTTACTTTGAACAGTCTATTCCTTTTAGCTATGCGGGATTAAAACATTTCTAAAAATACCAGGTCAGTTTAGACACAGAAAAAAACCCATTCAGACCCATGGTGGTTTCTGTCCAGAAGTTATATTAGTGATTCCATCAATTCATGTTGTAAAGTTAATAAAAATGGCAGTGGCCATGAGTGATTCTAGTAGATCCTACCTACATATCTCCAGCATTAACATCTGTCTAAATCTATCATTCTTCATCTGCAAAGTAAACATCTGCAGCTCCAAATATACTGTCAACTTGTTGACATCTTAAGAGCTGGTTTTTAATATTATTTGAACAACTAAAAATAAAAGTGTCAAAAAGCAAGTTTTACTAGAAAATATATTTATGATGCCTGTGTTGTCAAGTATAGTTCAGAAATTTACTTGTGATTTTATTAAAAGTGGAGGTCCAGATAAATAAATAGCTTAGTTATTTTATGTATTAAGTATTTTTATGGGGAAGATAAACAATTTTATTTTATTTCTAGGCTACTTTCAAAGGATGGATGGATATAATGTATGCTGCTGTTGATTCACGAGATGTAAGTGTAAATCTTTCAAAGTCATCTGTTGATTATTTTCTGATAAAGAGTATAAAATTTAAACAGCTACATACACAACAAAGAATTATAACCAGCATCAATAAATATTTTTTTGATTCTCAGAGTTTTTGCTGGAAAGAATCTCACTTCCTTCTGTTTAGCCAAAAAAGCTAAATTAATTGAAGTGGATTTTTTTAAAATTATAAAGTTAGTGTAATAGAACAAATAATAGGTTTTTGACAAATTATTTTGGTAATCATAAGTATTAATTAATTTAAGATTATATTATGCAGTTATTAAATAAGGAATACATTAATCAGGTTTTATAATTTGTAACTGTGCATTTTGTTGTTTCCTTAGGTTGAGTGCCTGTGTTACCTAGATATTTTAGTGCAATTAGATTTTAAGGCTGAAGATCACCTGTTAAGCTTTCTGGGGATTAGTTTTTTATTTTGGCTACAAAACTAATACTCTGTTTAACTTAAACAAATGGTCATGTTAGTGATATCCAGAGTAAAACACTCTGTTTCATTAGCATTTCTACACTCAAGCTTGTTGTGCTCTAGAGGTGCAGATGCTGGGATGTGGCATCCAGATAAACCGAGACAATAACAAAATCTTCCTTCCAAATTTCCTCAATTTAATGCTTTTCACAAAACATATATTCACTAGATATTTCTTGAAAGCAGCTGTTCCTAGCTGGATGTAAGAATGTTCATGCAAGACCAAAAGAGTTACAGGGAGATTTAGCAGTAGTAAAACTTACTGTTTCTGTTCCATGATAATATACTGAACACAATATAAAATATTTAGATTTCTGCTAATAAAATTTTAAGTATGAATGACTGCTCTACATCCCACCTTGCTTATTTCTTCTATATGAGGGACTTTTTATACGTGTACATACAGAAACAAATCTGTGAGCACATTTACTTAAAAGTTATATATGAGCAATAATTCTGTCAGCTTCCACTTCTCCAAATATTGATTGGAATGGACAAGTTGGATCTTTTTAATAAATTAGTGCTCTTTATAATAAATTAGTGCTCCTTTTAATAAATTAGTGGTTTTCATAGCTTTTCTGAGATGGCATATACCTAATTCTAAATTATATGTATTGTTTTTACATCTAATATTCTCATGAGTAATAATTTATTTTTTCTTTGGTAGGTAAAAGATCAACCTAAGTATGAGGACAACTTGTATATGTATCTCTATTTTGTCATCTTTATCATATTTGGATCATTTTTTACCTTGAACCTTTTCATTGGTGTTATTATAGACAACTTCAACCAACAAAAAAAGAAGATAAGTATTTAAAATATTTCCATATTGGTTTGAATTACTAGCTATAAAGAATTAAAAAGTTATTTCTCTAAGGCTAATAAAAATCAAAAGTAATTTCAAGACTTGAAGTGAAGTGTGTCTTAAAAAATAATAAATAATTATCTGTACTAAAATTTGTGGATGTGATTCTGAACTTTGCATTTTTAGCTTTTTGAGAAATGAAAAGTTGGTTCATAATAATTTTCAATTTGAGTGTATAGTTAAAATGAGGATGTGAAAAGTGATCGTGAATTATTGGTTTGATTAGATGCACTATGATCTGGCATGAAATAATTTATTTTTCAATTTACTCTAAAGTATTAAGATAAATTAAGGTATATTCATTATAATTATTCTTACAAACTCTTGATGCTTAATGAAGACAAAATATGGCATTGTGTTGATACAGTGAATAACAGATCTGCAAACTGATTAAACAATAAGTTAAGAGTAAGTCAAATAGACCTCTTATGAATAGGCTTGTAGGTATAAGTAAAAATGTGCACATAAGGGCTTTTTTTTCTAACACTTCTATAAGAATGAGATTAATTCATTAGACACAAATACAATCTATAATTTTTATCAGTAGTAAAGCAAAGATATACAGGGAATAGTGGTTTCTTTCTGCGTATTTTTGACATAAAAGTGTGTTTAAAATAGTTGTATTGATAGTGCATACAGTTCAGTTTTAAAGAACCTTAGAATATAAAAATACAAATAATCACATTTAAAATATTTTGAAACCTCACAGTTTTTAGTTTTAAAATGCCAGGGTCATTCTAAACTTTTGTGTGCTGTGAAAAAGCAGTTTCATATGATTTCTTTTTTTTCAATCACCAATTAAATAACAGCAATACCAGACAGAATCTCTGGTAAAAGAAAACTGTGAACTACAGAAATTTTCCCTTGTGAAAATACTCTTTAGCTTCCTAAACATGTCTGGGGTTACTATCAATTTTGTGATGCTTCAGGCTGTGATGGCCAATTTAGCAGACAGAGATGCTAACATTGTGCTTCCGTCTGACTCAGTGAAGATTCATCAATAAGCACAATTCACCTATACTGGAAGTCAGTCAGACACTTGCACATCTGACTGGCAGCATTTGTGTCTGCAAACAAAGGCTGATTTGAGTTTGTCAAGGTTCCTTCCAGTGGTGTTTTAATTTGCTATGGCATGACATGAATTACTTTTCCTAATTTTACATCAAAGGTGGGGTTTTTTTTGCTGTTAAAACCCATGGATTACATACTAATACACTCTCCTAACACAACTTCTGCCTCAAAGTTATGCCTCTTTTAGTCTTGTCTAGCTGTAATCCTGAAAGTCTATACAGAAGATAGGCCATGCAAGGCACTAGTCATGTTCCTATTCACTAAACATATCCTAATCACCAAGTTATTGAACAGCACCAGTAGAGCAAGAATGCCTTCAGCCATTTCAGCAAAAGTGAGCATGGAAAAATTGGAAAAACTCAACTGCCAAGCTGACAAGGCACCAGTAATGGGTTTTTCCTGTGTGTTAGGAGTGTATATGAGCATCCACCCTATAAACACCTGAAAAAAACCCTTCCTTTTTATATAAATTAAATATAATTTTAATAATATATTACAGGGAGACATACTGTAAATAAATGTTCTATGTGTGGATACTAATTAATTTTGATATTATTTCTTTACTTTGGAGGTCAGGATATATTTATGACAGAAGAACAGAAGAAATATTACAATGCAATGAAAAAATTGGGATCTAAAAAGCCACAGAAACCTATACCGAGGCCAGTGGTACGAGTGATTTGATTTTCACATCCCTTAAATTAAATACTCATTTGGGAATATAGTCTTGTCCACAAGATAAGGTTATAGGTCTGGAATGAAAATATTTTTTCCATTTATTTTCTTGTAAAGGTAGAAATTGTCCCTTTTTGAATCCATCAGATAAGATCATTAATATTTTGTTTAAAAACATACACACTGAAGTATGAACAAAATTATTTAATAATGTTAAATTTAATAATGATAAATTTCAACATTCCCTGCCTAAGTCCTGGAAAACCACAATTGTTTGGATCATTTATTGGTTCTTGTTACCAGGGATAAACTTCATTTTCTGTTTTTTCTCCTCACAGAGAATTTGTAGGAAATGGGAATGCACTGGCCCTTGCTGCTGAAGACAGAAAGGGGCACTGGTAACCTATTGGGAAGGACAGATGCAGAAAATCTTACAGAGAAAAAGAATGTCCTAGGGAGTAAAGCATAGACTAGGATAAATATGTCTCTAAGATAAGACACTACTCTTGTTATTTACTGAACTCCTACGCTGTTTAAAAAAATAAAATACTTGTTGCACCTTATGCACCAAGTGGTTAAAAATAAACTTTCTAAGGAGAGACATATGGCAAAAAACATTGAGCTAAGTACTAAAGAAAAACTAGGATATTACAGTCATGGTGTGTTTGAGACGTGTCTTCAGCAGTCCAATGATCTCACCAAGCACAATTAGTTTAGGAAAGAAAGAGGGTTAGCATTCTAAAACCATCTGAGAATAAAGAGAAGAAAATTAGCTTTTATTCAGCTGGTACTCTTACTGGCTATCAATTTACACCACCCATTCACCCCGATAATATTAACTGTCATTGTTATTACTCTTATTATTGCAGCATTTCCCTTCTTGCCTCTTCAGCCAACATTGGTGAACTTCTTGATTCACTCTAGCAAGATGAGACATAAACCAGCATGTGTTAGGCTTATTGCGTCTATTGTGAATGAGTCTCGCTTTGCTCTCCTAAATCTTGAAGGGTGTTGTTTTCTCATTTGGCATTTTAAAAGAAAATTATTTTCACTGTATAAACTGTATTCCATCTTTGTGTTTCCAGAACAAATTCCAAGGCATGATCTTTGATTTTGTAACCAAACAAGTATTTGACATCAGCATCATGATCCTCATCTGCCTTAACATGGTAACAATGATGGTAGAAACAGATGATCAGAGTAAAGAAATGGAAACAATTTTATCCCGGATTAACCTGGTGTTCATTGTCCTTTTCACTGGAGAATTTGTCCTGAAATTGATTTCACTTCGCCATTACTACTTCACTATAGGCTGGAATATATTTGATTTTGTGGTTGTGATTCTCTCCATAGTAGGTAAGAGCAACTCACTTTCAAGAAAGAATTACTGGAAGTAATAGGAAACATTTGTTTCAAGTATGTTAATGCTGATTGTGGAATTTCCTTTTTCCTATGGCTTACGTATTGATTCAGATCTTCATATTATCTAGCACACAATATATGTAATGTTGCACAAAAGATTTTTATCTCTCCCATTACATTCACTGTCATTTTCCACATCAAAAGACATAATGGAACTGTCTGGCACATTAGAGTGTGTACAAATATAAAGAGGAATGTTTAGTGGTATATGCAAACTAACCACAGATTTACTTTCAATACTAAAACTGAAAATTATGTGAAATGGGTGAGATTTTTTACTTTTGCTAATTAAGATTTGTCAGTTAAAATCTAGTGACTGTCCAAGGTGCAAATGAGTGACAAATCTGAGACAGATTGGGCTGATAAAACATAGATATGTTGAAGAAATCTCTGACTTGCAGAAATTAAGCCAATATCATCCTTCATCAAGAAAGTGCTTATAGGCTCAGCTTCAAGAATTAGCTGTATCTAAGACATAAACATCCCTTTCCCAATAATTTGAAGATCTACTGAAAGCTTACACAGGGACTACCTACTTGCTATAATCAGTCTTTATTTTACTTATTTACCTTCTCTAGGATAACATTTCAACATAAGAAGAGATGCTTTCACCTTATTAACAGCTTTCAATAAAATGTAATAAATTGTATAATTTTTGCTATAGCATAGAATCCCTACACTGATTATATTGGAGATAGCAATAACTAAATATTTCTATAGGTAATTAATTAATTAATTAAAAATTCTATTTTAATTATTCACTGTTTTTTCCCAGGCATGTTTTTGGCTGAGATGATTGAGAAGTACTTTGTATCTCCCACACTATTCAGAGTCATCCGGCTTGCCAGGATCGGTCGAATCCTGCGCCTCATTAAAGGCGCTAAGGGAATCCGCACTCTGCTTTTTGCTTTGATGATGTCTCTCCCTGCCTTGTTCAACATTG
Source organism: Ammospiza nelsoni (assembly GCF_027579445.1). NCBI lineage: Eukaryota > Metazoa > Chordata > Aves > Passeriformes > Passerellidae > Ammospiza > Ammospiza nelsoni. Next base: position 21,936,691 of record NC_080639.1, read on the forward strand.
GGCTGCTGCTCTTCCTGGTCATGTTCATCTATGCCATATTTGGCATGTCCAACTTTGCCTACGTCAAGAGGGAAGTTGGGATTGATGACATGTTCAACTTTGAAACGTTTGGCAACAGCATGATCTGCCTGTTCCAGATCACCACGTCCGCTGGCTGGGACGGTTTGCTCGCCCCAATTCTCAACAGTGGGGAGCCAGACTGTGACCCCCATAAAGATCATCCAGGGAGCTCTGTGAAAGGTGACTGTGGCAACCCTTCTGTTGGGATTTTCTTCTTTGTCAGCTACATTATCATATCCTTTCTGGTAGTGGTGAACATGTACATTGCTGTGATTTTGGAGAACTTCAGTGTTGCTACTGAAGAAAGCGCTGAACCCTTGAGCGAGGATGACTTTGAGATGTTCTATGAAGTCTGGGAGAAGTTTGACCCCGATGCAACACAATTCATAGAATATAGTAAATTATCAGATTTTGCCGCTTCATTAGATCCACCTCTTCTCATAGCAAAACCCAACAAAGTCCAGCTCATTGCAATGGATCTGCCCATGGTGAGCGGTGACAGAATTCACTGCCTTGACATCTTGTTTGCTTTCACAAAGCGTGTTTTGGGGGAAAGTGGGGAGATGGATGCCCTCAGAATACAGATGGAAGATCGGTTTATGGCAGCCAATCCTTCTAAAGTCTCCTATGAACCAATTACAACCACACTGAAACGAAAGCAGGAGGAGGTGTCTGCTGTCATCATTCAGCGTGCTTACCGACGTCACCTCTTAAGGGTAAAAGTTAAACAGGTGTCTAGTATATATAATAGAAATAAAAACAAAGAAGGAGATGGACACATTATAAAAGAGATAATTATTGATAAACTAAAAGGAAACTCCACCCCAGAAAAAACAGATGAGAGTTCTTCTACAACTTCCCCACCCTCTTATGACAGTGTAACAAAGCCAGACAAAGAAAAATATGAAAAAGATAAAGCAGAAAAGAACTACAAAGGTAAAGACATCAGGGAAAATAAAAAATAATGATCTAAGAATTTTGTTAATGGGACAACTTGTTTACAGTCTTTGCGAATGAATCATCAACTGGACTCCTGCAGGAGATTTATGCCAAACTGACAGTTTTTACACATGTGTGTGTGTGCGTGTGCGCGCGCGTGTGTGCATATATATATACATTATATATATACTTAAGGTCAGTGCCTATAACAAAACAGTGAACCTCCATCATCAGACTGTGACTCTGTTAATCAGGGTAAAAAACTTGACAAGAGGTTTCTGTTTTCACTACAGCTGACACTGCTAAGAATAAGGGAAAAGGTGGCTCCATAGAGAAGATGGAGCCTGAAATGAGTGCAAAAAGATACTTTATTTCCACAACATGTAGAACAGTAATTCTCTTCACTGTTTGTAATGCAACTGCCACATTTGTCATATTTTTACAAAAACTGTATTAGTGTATTTATCATTTTTTAATTCACAGGTTGTTTACTATTACATGTGACTATTTTTGTAATAGGTTTTATGTTGGGGAAAGAGGTATGAGGACCAGGAGTTCTACTCTCAGATTCTCTATAATGTACAGATAGGAGTGATTTGCATAGACATGCTGCACTTGTCAATCATGCATAAATAAAAATATGACATTGCACAAAGCTGAAGATTTTAAGAACTTCCATGTTTCAGGGTTGCTCTTAAATTTGAAGTATTCTAACTACTTGTATGGTTGCATCCAGACTATGTGCATCCAGATTAATGTGCCTGGAGAGTCTCCTCTAATTTACAGGAATCTGCAATGACTTATTTTTATGTGAATGACTAAACATGAATAAGTTCTTGTTTATGTTAAAATATTTACAGTTCAAAAAATATTGTGCAGTTTCTGCACTGGAAAAATAGCTTCACCAAAATATATCTGGGAGTTCTTTTGTTTTGGTTTGGTTTTGGTTGGTTCTTTTTTCCTGGGCTATTCTTTGGTTACTGTCTTCTGTCATTATCTCCAATATCCAGTGAATCCATTAAATACCTTTTCCATGTAAATATTAACAGTATACTGTTGTGCATATTTGAACATAGAATTAAATGGCTTTGCCGCATTGAATTGCATCAGATATGTACCACAGTATGGTTAATTTGCAAGAGCTCAACGGGACATGTTGTATTCTGTGTCATAGATAGGAGAGCATCACTGATGCATGTCAATGCTGTTGCTGCTGTACCTTGCTCCCTCACTGTCCACAGTCTCCACTATAGGAAGCCATGTGTCAGTGATGAAGTGAATCAAGTTGTCCAACCAGACCTCATTCTTTCAAATCATTAAGCAATAGTTTGCAGCTATTTATGAGCTTTTTAAGTTTTGCATTTTAAATTTGAAGTGGCTGCTATGTCGTGTAGAATCAGACTGTACAGGCCATATTGCAAACTGTTAAACCTGTTGACAATGTGGTTAGCATATATAAATAATGTAAAGAAATACCATTTGGCAACAGTTCTGTATATAAGAAGTGTCTTCAAGTTTAGATCACTGTTTCTTATATTTCTTTCCTCATTCACTTGGCTTATTTTCTAACCACAGTAATTCCAAACTGGCATCATCACACTATGGGGAAAAAAAAGTGAGTATTTGTAGACTATCTTGTTTTAATAATATATTTGCATATATTCCAATGTGAAGTAAATTGTGTAAATCTGGAATCCAGCTTGTTTCCAAATAGGTACAGGACATAGCAAGGAAAGCATTAGGGGAATGTGTGAATTTCTAAGCACTATTTGCATCAGAAATTCCAAGATAGTCTCATAGTTGATTAAATCCTTGCTGTCTTGCAGTGTCTGTTTACATAGTCTACTCTTATTCTTTTTTGAATCACAATTCACTAGACTTGTACAAATAAAATATTTCCCAAGAAAAAAAAGGCACATTTGTATAATCGAGGACATCAGGACATTTTGTGTTTCATACACAAGCTAACATTAAATGTAGAATCTTTCTTTTACAAATGCTTTTGACTTGTAATGTGTTGGTGAAATGCATGCAAGAAATTGTTATTATCATAAACAACGCAAACAATATTACATATAAGCCAAAAAAATAAAGATTTCTTTTTTTAAAATTATGTTTATTTTGCTTTGTCTCTGACCTTCAGTTGTTTAAAGCAAGATAAAAACTGACTTTGGTGCAAATAAGAATTACTTTCTTTTTCTCTAAAACTAAATACCTTATTCTTCATATTTCAACTTCTATGTAAAATACTTACAAAAAAATATCTGAGAACTTTGATCAAACTGCATTTCTTTTTACTTCTTTGTTATCAGCATATTGTCTTGGAATAAAACAGGGTACCTACACAGTTCAAACCCCAAAATGTCTCTTAGCCCTCAAAAGCCCTCCTCAGCCATAAAGGCACTCCTCACTACTGCTACCAAAGCTGCCCATGTTTTATGAGTCCTAAATATGCAAATAAACTTTCCAATGAAGTTTTTTTGTTTGGTCCCATTTAACATTTAGCCAAGTGACTAAATGTTATTGCAAACAGTTGGTTTTAGTTGCCTAGTGATTCTTTTTTATTCCAGTAATTCTCAAAATTAATAAATGCCATCTCAGCTGATCTCACAAGTAAGGGATAACACTGATGCTGAGCTGTGACAAGTAGTGTTCATAACCAAAGTACCTGGATGTTAAATGATAACACAGTTTGACTTAATATGGATGTCATCAAGCTGTTCAAGGGCAGAAAGATATAGGACACTGAAATACATTATTATATTATCTAATTTAAAATTTATCATTACACTTCAAAATTAACAGTAAGTAGAATATTCCTGGAGTTTACTCACTGGCATGTTTTCAGTGTTCCTTATTCTGTGGATATTATACCATATTGAACATATTTTGGCTGAATATTAAATTTCTCATATAACCATGAAATAACTGATGGAACATTGTAACATTAAAGTCTATCAAAAACTCTAATTCACTGAGCATCAGCAGTTGCTGCAGCTGTCTCTGAGTTGGACAAGTATGCAATAAGGAAGCTATACTTCACTACTTTACAGAAAATGCTGAGTTGAAAGGGACCCACAAGGATCACTGAGTCCAATTCCTGATGAGGAATGGAACTTAATAATTCATTTTCAGGAACCCGGAGTCTCTTACAGTACTCTGTAAACTGAGGTTATTGCATCCATCTACTACCAAGCACGGTATGTGCAAAAACACTGACAGTGCCTTTGGCATGGACTAGCAGAAATGGCTGAGGGTCTTGGTCCAACCTGGTCTGTGAACAGGCTCACTTTGAGGGCATGTATGTCCTCCTAATTACCCTTCGCTGCTTCTGTGAACAACTTCTTCCCTTTATCACACAGAAATCAGTTGAATTTGTATAATTTAAACCTCACATTACTGCACTCCTATGCTTCAAATGCATGTGAATGGAAAAGACATTTCAAAGAACACTCCACATGCTACTAGGCAAGCCAGTAGTGATGGCTATTCCACTCGAGCATAATTTTATACTACTACCATATTGTGCTTGTATTCCTTCCCTACTGTAAATCCTCCTTTGTTTCCAGTCAGCAAAGTAGGATTCCTTATTTTATTAGATCCTAAAATCCTCACTGTACGACTAGACTGATCCATGTCCAGGTGAATTTTCAACATGTCCAACCACAGACAAAATGCCTTCCACTCTGTGTTCAACTTCTTATCTGTCACGTATTGCCAAAAAGAGAGCATTAGTAATGCTGACAGTGGAGCTAAGTCACTCTCCTAGTATAAGTTCATTACTTGGTACTTTTCCTTAATGAGTTTTCAGATGAAAAAATTTCCACATGAATGCCCAGAAAGGAGACATATTCCTGTTCAGTACATTACAAATTAATTCATAGGGCAGCACAGCTTAATGCTGTTCCCATGCAAGTGTTCCCAGAAGTCCCAGTGCCTCACATGAGCTAATGCAGCAGTACTACCATGTGCACAGTCATAAAAGAGTAACGAGCTTACAGAATTAACTGGAGCTAATTCAGCACTGAAGTAATTTTAACAAAGGAGGAAAGACCAGTGTGTGATGGAAAAAAAACCCAACTGTTTCCTCCAAGAAGCAGACTGGCCACAATAAAGACAAGCAGGACTGCCATTATGGGAAGTTAGGATCCTAATAGTCAAATGTATTTACTGTGAAATTCATTAATGCATTAAAGGAAATGGTGAGTACCCAGCACTTCTTAGTCCATTATAAATTGCATACTGTAATTTATTGACAAAAAAAATTTAAATCCTTTGAAAGGTGAAATCATGATAGGAATTAAAAAATCAGGAAAGTCCTTGCTCAGAGGGTTCATCACTAGTATATGACTGACATGATACATTATTATTATTGCTACACTAAATGTCATAATTGTGTGAAGATTTTTACATTTCAGAACTTAACTCTCTTGAAGTGCCATTTGTTGTGATTTTTATGTTTGTCTCAATTCTTCAACTAGAAAGATAAAATGGAAAAAAAATTAAAAAAACTGAGCATCAAAGATTATTGGACTAACAACAAAATCTTACACTTAAAATAAGTTTGTATTATTTTTTAATTTTTGCTATTTTGAAAATATTTGGCTATCTAGAAAAAGATAAGCCTTGGAAAAGACAAAAAAGACCATGAGAGTGAAGCTCAAAACTACAGAAATACTTAATTATAAGTAGACAAAGCAAATAGCGAGCAGAGTTCATTAGCCATGTGTTCAAATTACTGAGCTTGTTACAATGGATGTGTTCTAAAAGATCATGATTAATTCACATCCAATTTAATAATAAGACAAGAGAAGGTAAAGGAGAATGGTGAAGTGCTGTGATCTGTTTCCACTAAACACCACAGAGCAGGGATGTGCTTCATCTTTGTAATGTAACACATACTCTGCACCACTTCACAAATTAAATACCTCATCCTCATAGAAGAAAACATACTGCAACATGAGGCTTGGCTAAGCTAAGAGAATAAATTGTACTGCAGTAGCCTAAGTAAACTGAAGCCAATTACCATCTCTCAGGAGAAAAGACAAATCACATGCATCTCTGCAGCAAGTGCTATGTTTGATGCATATATGAAAAGACATATCATGAACAATTTATAGCAGTAAAGCAGGCATTCGTTCCCAAGCATTCCACACTTCAAGTACATTTCCTGTATAATAAAATCCACTTAATGTTTTTTTTTCCTCATAACCTACATTAAGGGGTAACAGGGAAAACACTATAACCCCTGAAAGTATTCATTGTTTTAATAGGAAACACACATAAAAATATAAAAAGCACTTACCAGACCTTACATAGCATTACTGTTTTTTTTCTATAACAGGAATTTCAGCATCACAGGGATCTTTGAGCTTTATTCTAAAACCGTAGTAGTCTGTACATACATGGATCACAAACACTCTATCTCACCATTTTCTTTTTTCCTGATTCAGAAGTGTTTGGTTTGCTTTCAGAAGGCATAGCCCCAGATACATGCTTACAGTGAAATACAAGCAAATTACAGTCTTAATGAGTGAAACTGGTCATCTAAATCAAAGTGGGTCATGCCATTTTTTCCCTCAGTCTAACACAGCGATATCACATCCAGCAAACCAAAAGAAGCAGTTTAACAACTTATCATATAATAGCAGCTATACTCAAAGCTAACATGCACAGTTTTTTTAAATTATGTCACACAAACACTGTAAGTTATATTATAAATTTTTTTCCCAGAGATTTGGACCTGATTGACTTAATTGAACAGTCACAAAAATGTACACATCTTCAATTTTTCCTCTTGTTGCTGTTACAGGGGGATGACAGTGATGGGTCTAATTTAATGACTGCAGGAAGCTCAGTCCTGGTATACACTTTAGAGATCCCAGCTCTGATCTAAGGAAGGAAATTGATTGACCCAGAAAAAAATAACAGATTTTATCTCTGCAGAATATCAAAGGCCTTATCTTACCTCTTCATGCAAATATGCAGAGAAAGATCTGAGAAGTGTGTGAAAGCATGCAATGCCAAAGTTGTATAAATTCTCTCTAATAAGAAACATTAAAGGATATACATAAACACAAAAATACAGAGAAGGTTAAAGGGATAGTAGTTTTAATTTATATAGTCAGATCTCAACACATATCATAGGTATTATTTATTCTTTGGACGGGATTTTGCTTCTGCAAGTCCAGGGAACAGCACATTCATTTCAAACTCTGAAAGTGACGAGACAAAAGTGGCAGAGCATATGCTACTTCCATGAATGTGTCCTGTGTAGAAAGGATGTTACTAACATCTCCCATCTGCACCAGGCGCATCCTTAATTCATGTGTTGCAGAGTTTGTTCAGAAATTAGGACAGGCAATGATTTTTATATTACTGTTACCTTCATAATGAAGTATTTTAACCTAGAATCTAATTTAAAGTGCATTTTCAGTTATATGTTTTAGCCTTAAAATCTATAACTCCCCCATTTAGCACTTTTTTTTTCTTTTTTTTACCAAAGAATGAGAATAAATTACCCAGTGTATCCAGGCTGTGCAATAGGCAGAAGCAGCATTTAAATTACCTGCATCCTCTACCATGCCTTCTAGGTTCCTCACACACAGCAGAATTTCAGGAGTTCCACATGGGCACATGAAGCAGCATCCTGCTTGCTGCCCATACACATGGAAATATACACTGAGTGGAAATAGCTGTAAGGGGTACTTGGCCTCCACTGGGCAGTCTTATAGGGGAATGCTCAGTTCCTAGATCCAGCACAACTAGCCTATCTTCATACTGTGATCTGAGTTCACTACACTCCGACATTGGCACCTTGTATCAATATCTAGTAGCCTTGTCTTCATGTCATTAAAAACAAGTCATTAAACTTTATAGGTAACTAAAATACAAAGCCCCCCCTTTGTTTAGTTAAGCCCAGCATACTTGTCCACAGCATGCAATGTTTTTTTTACTTAGGTGATTTATGCTGTTAATGAAACAGGCGGAGCAATTTGTTGGCTGGGTAGTAAATTCTCAAAGTGATTTTTTGAGCCTATACTTCTTGTTCTAACAACTTTATTTATATTTTTCAGACTGTTCACATATACAAGAATATACAAGCTCTTTCTTTTGCTTCATATTAAAATATGTAACTGAGAATGCTGTTTACTGGCTTGGCTGTTCCCAATCCACATTCTGCAGAATTTGTCTAGCTGAAGCTAGAGATTGTAAATATTTTACAGTAAAACTATATTCCTATATTTTCTAGGTCACTGCTTTTTTCTGTTCCCAAATCATTAGGAACAAACAGCAGAGTGAAGGAAATGCTTTATCTGAAGATGGAGTACAAAGGAGACCAATTGTTCTCTGCAGCTCACTACTGCTCCCACACTGCTCCGCAGCACTGAAAACATACACAGAGCTGCTTCCCTCGGGAAGCTAAGATCCAGACAGTAACTCTCATTTAACATGAGGACTTAGACACTTCAAGGAAGTACTAGCTGGAGCCCTTTCTTCCATTTAGCCAAATCATTCTAATTAATTCCCCATTAAAAAGGTAAGATTTCTTTCCATCTTTACTCTCCCAGAGCTCTACACTCTCCTTCTTTATGTCAGCCTACATTAATTTGAAACAGAGACATCTTCCTGTTGTCTGTGTACAACATTCCTGACTGACCTTTAGGCTGAAAACTCCAACACTAAATAATTTAAATTTTATCACAAATAACAAACACTTTTCCACAACCCATCTTCTCCAGGTATTATGTGTAGTCATACAGAGTAACAACTGCATGGTCCTTAACATAAAATTCCACTCATGCAAAGCACAAAAATACCCAGCTTTCATTTATCTTGTTCTGCACCCTTCAAGTCTGAAAGTCCTTTACCATTTTTGAGGTTATGGTAACTTTCTTACATATCTCTCAAGTTTCCCACTCCTTACTCAAGCACTTCCTCCTGTAGAAGAGGTGTTTATTTTTGCTACCTCAAAGGAGGAGTGGAATTGAAAGGACAAGTATCCTGCAGCAACTCCAACTCCAGCTGTGGTCTTGGCAGATTGCAAAAGTTTAAACAAGGACACTCCAGGTCAGACCACACAAAGCATGTGGAAGGAAAATACTAACAATTCACTAGGTGGCACTTTTATAACCCACTTGAATCTGAAGCCAAAGAAGATGCAATCATATTTTTCTGCTATGACATTGACAAAGTCAAACTGTATTTCATCACCGAAAGTGCTTTAGTACCTCTTTCACAAGCAAAAGTCTATGTGTCCTAAGCAAAGCCCAACTTCGTATTTCTACTTACCTAATTTGCTGGGAAATACTGTGGGAAGACTGAGATGAAGGGCTTTTCCCATTTATTCTCATTAACATTTGCCACCAAGTGTGTCTACTTTCTGTTGCTAGAAGTGGTCATAGCCACAGAGTTCTCCCTTCTTATTCAGACCAGTGCCCTAAACCACTGCTGTATTAACATGTTTTCCCCCCAGCATATAGGTATACCTTTCCTTCTGAAGTGCCTGACTCGGGGAAAACCTTTGGTCAATACAATGCAAAGGCTCAGGCAGTCCAACTGTGACTGTCCTCTTGACTTTCCAATCCACATAAAGATTTTAAATGGCAAATGCAAGCAGCCTCTATCACACTGTCTGCAGTGATCGATTCTTTCCCATTCCTGCATTTCAGGGAGCACGCACACAAATAATAGGGTGGACAGGGTAGGCATGTAACCATGTGCAACCAATACAAAAGAACCCACAGCTAGAAGGAGAATATCTTCATGCCCTTCCCCCATTCAGGAATTACTATCATCTTACAAGAGCCCTCCCTAAGGGCTGTATGTAGTCATGGTGACAAGACATCACCACCTGTCTGCCCCTGCAATGGAGGCAATGAGCCAGAATGCAGAGCTTTGTTTTGCTGCTGCTGAATGCATATAGCACATTTCCAAATAGCCTGATTCAAATAGAAACGAAAGAAAACAGCAACACTTTTCAAAACACAAAATCTGAAGAAAGTTCCAGATTTATTAATAATGGTTTATGAAAATGAATCAATAAAACAAAGTGGCTTTAAAATCTACACGAATTAACATGCTTCACACTCTTCAAAATGCAATTTTAGTCATAAAATCATTTAAAATGATGCTTTATGACCAAAAGCTGAAAATGCCGACAATACAGAAGCAGAATTTAAAATAGGCTGCAACTGTTAACACACATTGATTTTATCTCAGTGAAAATGCACACAGACTATTACATACTGCTTGCCTGCTCTTAACAATGTCCAGCTTGCAGCATTTTGCCAGTTTTGGTACTGTCTCCAAACATCAGCTGACCAAAAATGACAGAGAACCTGCTTAAGTACTAGCACAACACCACTCAGTGAAGAGCAGGAGTAAACATTATAAATAATGAAACAGGCAGGTGAAATGCATCCCAGCAAAGGAAGGAGATGGGAGCAGAGTATTCCCTCCTCATCCCAGATATCTAGCTTATAACTCAGGTTATGCATTCATTAGGCAGCACCTCTCAGCCCTCAGACGTGGCTGCATGTCCCTACCTCAGGCTGAGCTTGCCCTAGGCAAGACACAATGGGAGTATCTCCTTTCTCTTATCTTCCCAGTACACTGAGTTTCCCTAAGCAAGAAATGCAGACTGGTAAGGATTTTCAGTGTTCAGCAAGTTTCCTGAAATGGCTGAATTGGAGGGTGAGGACTAAAAAGCAAGCTGCAGAATTCTCTGTTTTGTGGTTTAGATTTATCAGCAGAGATTGTACATAGGTTTTCTGAGGCTGCACTGTTGAATTGGGCTGGACCCCTATTTTCCTATATGGGCAAGAGCTACTAGACACCTGGACCTCTTATGGATCTATTCACGTGGGCTGGCTCTTCTCTGCACATGCTCTGCCTAGGTGCAAAGCTACATCACAGGGAGAACAAGATCAGCAGAAGACCTCTTTTGGAGGACCTTTTACCTCCAGTGTAGCTGATTTGGAGAAGGGGATGTCATTAGTAAATATAATAGTTCGTTTAATGCTGACATTAAATATTTTCAAGGAAGACTAGCTTGGTAGCCTGGTGAGTCAAAATTTTGCCTTCCTCCATGGAAAAAATATTATATTTGCTAGGTCGAAGATGAGAATGCCTTCTTCCACATTTATAAAGTACTATAACAGATATACAAATTCAGATAAGACACAGATTTACCTAAGAAAAATCTATATATGATATTTATTTATACAATCCACTTGAATTGTTTCTGCCCCTTTATGGGTGTTGTCTCAGTTACATTACAGGGTACGGATTAATTTCAGTGTATCATCAGAAATGGAAGCCTGCCATGAAATTAAGACATGGGTTTTGATCTAGTAATTTTTCAAGGGAATTACTGCCATGTCTTTTTTTTCAGTTTATTTTAAAATTAAGTATTGTTTGCAAATCCAAATTCTACATATGGGACATAGTTTTGAAATAAAATTCTTGCTATAACTCTGTACCAGTTGTAGCCTCCTAACTGGTGTTGGTGTGATACCTGAATACAATTATAGACTAAAAAGGTTTCACACAATGACAATATCAAATGAAATAAATGTGTACAGCCATCTATAACTTTGCCTTTTCTCATTATGGACATGTATTATACATATGTATACAAAATACAGCTCAGGAAATTTCATAATGATCCAGCAGTGTTACACAAAGGGGACAACAAACAAAAGAAACCATGCATCACTAACTTCACTGCCTTATACAATGACAAGTGACTGGATAGACAAGGAGAGAGCAGTGGATGTTGTCTACCTGGACTTCAGTGAGGCTTTTGACACCATCCCCCATGATATCCTCTGAGGCAAGCTCAGAAAGTGCAGGCTGGACAAGTGGATGGTGAGGTGGATTAAGAACTGGCTGAATGGCAGGTCTCAAGGGGCTGTGATCAGTGGCAAAAAACCTACTTATCTAACCAGTCTCTAAAGCAAGTCAACTGTTATATGAAGATAAATACCATCAAGATATCCCTCCCAGAACAGTAAAAGGAAAAAAAAAACATCTGAAACAAAAACTCCCAGTTTATTCAAGTCTTGTATTTTCTTTGCAATACATTGATATACAATACATAAAAAGTAGTTTCAGAGGAACTTAAACAACTATAAGCCTTCTCTGAAGAAAATGCCTTTAAAATTGTACTAAAATAATAGTGTTGCTTCAGTGCTGCTCACGCAAATTACATTTGCTTGGATTATAAATTGGGCAAATTTAAGTAAATCATTCACTAAATTGTGTGGCTTGGTTTATTCCCATTCCATACGAAATTCAAATTCCAGAAACAGAATTTGAAGATCAAGCTAAGTTATTTCTGATTTTTCTACTGGTGCTGACTGAAACATGCTCTTGTTCCACAGGGTACAATTTACCTATTGCTCTCCCCAAGTAAATGATAATCTTGGTACCTCTGTTCCCTGTTTATATCCTCTCTCTGTGCTGCTCTCTGTAGTTATCACTATTTCCTTTCTCATATGATCTGAGACAAATTATTCTCAATGGTATTTAATTTTGAAGTTTGTTGTTATCCTTCAGATCCATAAAAGGGGCTTCTGTGACCAAATGCTACTTTTGAACTTTACTAATCATTCCAAGAAAACATATCACGTGTACCTGCAATTCCAATCTAGTATCTGACAAGACATAGGAGCCAGTATGTCTGTGTAGTTGTTTTAATGATTCTGAAAGAGATGAGATGAAGTGATCCTATACAATCACCTTATGGCATTAGTACAGATTGTATTGCCTAATTACTTAAGTGATGCCACTGAGATCTGTGCACAAATGAATAAAAACAATCACAAGTTAGACTTCAATAAAATGCTAGCAAGGGTTAAATTCTGCTTTAATCCTTAAACTGGCAGCTATTAAATGTGCTCTTAAATGTGCCTCAAGATTTTCTTTATAATATGTCTTGATCTGTAAAGGAGCAATGAATAAAATAACTAGGAAATGTTATTTCTTTCCTCATGATGAAGTGGGGGAAAGAAGGGAGAGCAGACCATGTAGTGAAGTCAAAGAATTCAGTCTTCAAAGAAAAGTTAAAGCAGTGACATCAAAACTGACAATTATTTACTAACTGCAGTGTTATTCACATTGAAACACTGCAAATTTCAGATGAAAACACGATCCTTTCCAGTTTTCAGTTATTTAGCTTTAAAGGAGATAGGTATTTGTCATGATGAAAAGGTTAAAAATACAGTAATCTAGTGAAAAACAGAACTCTATCAACCTAGCCTAGTTGCTTTTCAAATTGCATCTCAAATAATAAAATAAATTTTCTAAGTGAGCAATGTTCTAAATATCAAAGTCAACTTTCTCCATTTCTCTTCTACCACCCCACTGAGTTTAAAATTCTGTTTTGAGTACACCCACACACTATCAGAAAGTGAAGGAATGAAAAACAAACACAAATAGCGAGATCATCTATTTACATACATTCATGTCTATACGGTAAAAGCAGACAGGAAGATATCAAGCAGAACAGGAAGAAGCAGGGAAATGAAGAGAGCCTTTCATGTGGACAATATACTCACCCTACCAAGCACTGCAGTAAGATTAAATATTCTTATTCTATTTCTGAGTAATAAAAAGATGACGAATATGAAATACAAAAATTACAAAATGAAGGTAAGTCTTGGAGACAAACACTGAGGCTCTTGAACTCATATTAATATGGATAGTAACATGAGCACTCTGCTCATTTACAGAATCTGAGATAAATAATACAGAAGAGTTAAGACTAATAAAACATTAACAATTTTCTCTCAGTTCTCATATAGCCTTATGTTATTCATTCTGAACAAGGTTGGATAATAGTAGGGGTAAATGAAGCTCTAATCTTGTGCTATTTACCAAGATGACATAAAAAGCTCTGAAATCCAATAAAATTTTCATAATATCCTTAATATTACTGCCATTAAATGGTAAGAGATTCCCAGAAAGAAAACAAAACCCAACTGCATGTAGGTCTTCATTAGGAAACCAGGCTGCCCTTTAACTCACTAGAAGCAATTCACTGATGATTCTGGCTGCGACCAGGCAGAACAGATAAAGAACAAAATTTTCAAAAATCTCACCATGCCTTTGTGTTTACTCTAAGTTTACCATAAGTGATCCTGAATTTTTTTACTTTTACTCAATCAGTGACAGCTTAAATCTAAAAACCATTATAAACTACATACAAACTGCTGCAGTGACACTAAAGATCTTTTTCATGTGTAGCTGTGATGTCACCATTTCACCACTTATCCTCTACGTCTGATTATTGGTCAGTATCAGATTTTGCAGTTAAGAGCAAAACTGTTGGCCTGTTTGTGAACTGCTTTAGCAAACTAAATAACTGACAGCATATGGTCTGACTAACATGAGGTGATAGAAGGAAGGATCTTTACATTACCACATTCTAAATTAATTTCATGGCTAAAAAGATGACTGTGTAATGGCCACGTATGATTACGTGGTGTTGCATGACACTATTCTCTTTGTGGTGACCTGTGTAAAGGTGCCCCACAAATTATTTCAAATTATGGAAACCACAGGATCAATTCTGGTTAAATACCAGTCTTTGATTCCATGGCTTATTTTTTTAGTGAAGAGTCTCCTTAAAAATTAAACATCATATTCTGGATGAATAAAGTAAATCCAATGAGGTAAAAACCAGAATTACAGTAGCTCAATAAGTAATAAAAAATAATGGTTATTTCATGGCAACTTGCAATAAGGATACTCTAAAATTCTTATTGACTTGCCTAATCCTAGTAAAATCCTTCTAAAGTGTTTTTATAGACCATAACTCTGTAGTGCAGCAAGCAGAGTTTGTGCATAAACAAGATGACCTAGTTTTCAATATCTGCAAGTCTTAGCTTGAAGCTTGTTTGTTACTTGAAAGGCAATTAAAATTTAAACAAGTGTGAAAGAACAAACTCTTATTTTCCTTGAATTTCTATGAAAAAAACCCAGTTATACATTAACTAATATTTAATACAAACCTACATCAGAACTGAAAATAACAGCAGATAATTAGTATTCATATTTTTTAGACCAAAACAAACCACAGAGAGATACTAAAACATACACAAAAATATAAAAGAACAGTAGAGGTAAACAGTTCAGGAAATTAGGTTGGGCAATTCCTTTCAAATTATAAACCATGTACAGAAAGAGTAATTTCACAGGACATTCTTCAAGTTAAGAGATAAGCTGTGAGTCAATGAACTAAGTGATCTGTGTATTATTGTATGAAATTGATTAAAAATTTCTTGCAACAGTTAAATACTCCACATAAAAGGTGTCTTTCAAACATCAGTATTTGCAGAGAGAAACTCATTACTCTCTTCCTCTGACAGCAATTTTTTTCATTGTATTTGCATCTTGTACTATTTAACTAGGATGGGTTTTCTGTTAGTTATTGAACATGATGTTTATTACAAGCACAAAGGTAATCCAGATGAAAATAATTTCTGTTCCAAAGAGCTTGTAAACTAAACACAGAAAAACACAAGAAAAACTGCCAAAGTATCAAAGGGCATTATAGCACCCATTTTAAAAGGAAGCTACAGAACCCAAGTAATTTATACTCCTTCATGTCTGGAAAAAGGTTCTAGAAGACAAAGGTGCAAAAACTTATTATACTAAAAAACTATACTGAGTAAATGTAGCTCCATCCCTGTCACTGCTTCAAAGGATTGCTTTCTAGTTAAAGCACAAATGCTGAAGTAAAAAGGACCGTATCCAGTAACCATCTCCTCTACAGGACTACAGACTTTTGGCTGAGACTGTTACTTATTTTCTTTACTTCTATCTGTGTTCAGAGTCCAAATGTAGGTGTTATACAAATATATGTAACGTCTACATAAAGAAGTGTTCTAGACTTTCCCTTACTTGTTCCATGTAAGGCATATAAATTATTTTCATGACAAAATGCGGCATTCTACAGACAAGCACTCAATACTACAAGCATAACATTTCCGCTTCCACAGACTATAATATTCATAAAAGGAATAACTGATAAAGATAAAGGATGGAAAATAGAGTAGTCACAGGACACTAACCTGCTTTTAAAATTAAGTATGTATTACCATTCTTTGTGAACGTACATTTAAAACGCAAATATTATTCAAAAATACGAATACCTGATCTGATTACATAAATATCTGATCTTGGTGCATTAAAGGAATATAGAAGAATAGGATGCCAACAGCATAAAAATATTACTATTTCATTACTATATATTTGTGTACTTTCTGCTCCTTATATTTTTTTTAAATTCAGTCTTCATATTATTGTGATTTCTTTATTGTTTTAAGTATCATTACTCATACCTTTTACTCTTATTAATACAAAGTATTTTCAAATCATGAAAGACACCAGACATATATTTACATGCTTTTACTCTGACACTGATACTGGATAAAGTCATAGAATAGAAACTAAAGACTGTAGTTTAGAATTGGAGACACTAAAATAATTGATCAGCATCGAAACAGCTCAAGGAGAACTAAGTCCTGCCCTCATCACTTTTTTCTGAATACAGGGTTATTTGATCAAAGTAACTGTGTTGACATCAAATGCCTTGCAGTCTTCTAATAGGCTTATACGACATTCTGAGATACAGAAAGCAAAAATCAGTGATGTATAAATTACAGGTATCCAAAGGTAAATGTAAATGAGATGTTTCTGATACAATGGAGTGTTTCCATGCAGATTATACGTGGCTGATTTTGGCCAACAGTAACACAGGCCTATTCATCATAGCCTGCAGCATGGTCCTCCATCACATTCTGGCATACTCACACAAGAAGAAAAGAGAAGAAGTTGAAAAAGTCAAAGTTATAAGACAAAAAGACCAAAGAAAAATATTCAAGGAACAGCTTTAGACCTTAAATAATGACAAACGAAAACTGTGCTTCACATACCAACTATCTGATTGAATACTAAATTAATGTGATTATTATCTGCCTATTACATGCAAAAGATACTCTTTTTACATTCTTAAAATGCAGTGAGATAATATGGCTTGCATACTATTCTCTTCGATATCATAATCTTGCAATAGCTGCAAAGTCTAATGTCCAATCTCAGAATATCTGCATAAGATCTACAGCCCTATAAAATCACTTTATTTACTATGATTTACACAACTTATTTCACTTTCACAAGGGGGAGTTATTAGAATTACTACTAGAATCCTAAAATAATAAAATAACAATCAAAATCCCTTCAAGAAACATAAAATAGCAAGAATTAGAATTTGTAAAAAAAACCCATAGATAAAAACATCTCTTAGGATTCAATGGCATTATCATGCTCATGAGATTACATGCTTTGGAGTTCAAATTGCTTGACTCCAGTATTTTTTTCACCAGTAGAACAGCTTTATGTATTAACAGATATTTCTTGAAATCATATACATCTCATTGTTGAAGAATTCTGCCTTAGTGTAACTTATGTTTGGATTTTATCATTCTAACATCCCCTCCTCCTCTAAGACAATTCATTTGCTTGTGGTAGAATCTGAGAAGAGATTCCAGGCTAACCTGGTGGCTATCAGCCAACAGCCAGTTTCCCTTCCAGGGCAGCACCTCTGGGCAGATGGTCAGGCAAATCAGCTCACTCCATCCTGATTCTGCCCAGACAGGGACACAAGTGATTCATCCCTCTGGCAGATCAGCTGCTGACATTTCCATCTCTGTCTGCTGGGTTAGCTGACAGATTGCTGACATGATCCCTTTGTTTTCTCCCTATTTTCTTCACATTAGAGCCACTAACAGAGCAGGTGAACACCTACTCTCTGCTACAGAATGGAAACACCATGTGGAGTCCACTTTACAAGTAGTTTCATTTTCAGACTATAAAAGTTAAGCACTCATGTTAAAAATATACATTGCAAAACTCAGACAAAAAAGTATCACAAGTCCTGAGGCACATGAATTTCACAGACAAATGTTATTTATCAAGAAGCACAAAAGGCTTTGCAAAGATTTTACAAGGTACTGCAAAAACACTTATGAACAGATCTTGATTCATAAAAAAATTAGATCACACCTGTTTTTTTACTTAAATAAGAAGCAGCTTTAATTCTATGAGCTAAAGAATTTTAAATTTGCAACTTACAAAAGGAAATGCACCTTTTTACAACAAATGAGTTAAATAGCTTCAGGAGTGTAAGAGTCTGATCTAAAAGTTTCTCTATCTATAAAATAAGTATATATTAATTTTTTTTTGCTGCTTTCCAGATAGCTAAACTTTAGGCAAGTAAAACTTGTCATTACTCAACTGTAAAAACACAAAAATCTTAATTATATATAGGATTACACAAATAAATCTTCCTAGGAATGGAACTTCAAAACCCCTACAGGACACAGAGAGAGAGGATGGACCTAGATACAGGATTGGCAGAATTTAAAAAGACCACTAGTGCTCAAAAAAAAAAAAAAAAAGCAGTGGACCCATAAACTTCTGACTTCTGACACCACTAGACCAGACATTGCAGGGCACACAAAAACATGGCGAGCTATTTGTCTATTCATTCTTCACTGAAATCTCACTAATTTGTGACAATACATTGGGCTTTTTTGCCAGAGAATAAATCATCACAGGCAAAAAACATCCAGCATTTTGCACAGAGGTTTGTCTTACAAGGATAGTTAAAACCCCAAATATTCTGCAACATCCTACACAAACCAGCCCTTTTTAATATACTATGCCTTTAATATGCCTATTTTAATTTACTCCAGAGACTGAAAAAATTCCAATGTGCCCACTCCCTCTTCTCTAGGCTACCATTCCCATTTTTGCAGTTTCTTAGACCTAGTGCACATAGCGGCTTGCACATAGCTAAAAAGTCCCTCTAAAAAACCAAGCAATTAATGATAGCCTCCAAAATTAAAACAAAATTAACTTTCCCATATCTTTAACCTCCTTTCTCAATATATTTGTTTCTTTTCAGTTTTAATGGGAGAAGGGGAAAATGGCACTCAGCACTGGCTCTGACAGAACTTCACAATTCATGACATAGCATCTAATGGGACAGTAGAAGAGAGTTGATTTGAATAATATAATTTCAAAAATGGGCTAAGAGGAGAATAGACAAATTTTTCTTGTGAAATCAAAATAATTTGAATTCCTACAAACTTCTGGGTTTGAATTTTAGGTAGTTTTGAAAACTTAATTCTACAGGTCAATCCTTGGTCCAATACCCTTCAGTATTCATATCCCACACTGAAATTCCCTTTTTTTAACAGAAAAGCAAGGGTTTTCCTGATTCAAACTGCCTTTCAGTTTGTCTTAGGAAGAGAGACTTAAAAATGCAAAACTGAATTTGGCAGAAATCTTTTTATATTTTATAAAATAGAGACCTGCAAGCAAATTCAATTTGTGGTCAAAAGAGACACAATGTTTCATTCAAATGTATGGTAGGATAGCTCAAAGTGCCTGTAAAATGTGCTCACTGATGCAAATGCTTAAAACATTATCTACTGCCAGTAGCTGCACCACTGGCAGTAGACTACAAGTGCAGAAAATTTCTATCTACTATAGCAGAAAATGGACACTTTATACATGCTTATAACTGAACAGAAAAAGCCTAGCAAAAGAAACAGAAGCATTTTTAATACACATAACAATAAAAATCAAATTTTAGACAAAAATTTCATCTAGTATAAAGTCTTATCTTACTTAGAGCACACAGATTTAGAATAGGAACTATCTAAAGACAGGTTTAAGTTACTGTGTCCTCCATCTATGGCACAAATTTCTAAAGAGGTTTTTCTACTGGGTTATCTTTGTACTATTAACAATACTGTGCATATTTTATCACCACTTCCCTTTTGACAGAACTAGGTCTCCACAAACACACAGAAATCAGGAAGCAGAGTATAAGTGTTTAAAAGCAAATATCTCAAATATAAATCTAAACCACTGTAATTAGTTTTACCATTACTGGCCTTGTATTACATAAGGAAGTTATGCTGGATTTTCTTTCTAGTAATAGTACTGGAACAAGAAGCCAAAATATTAAGACTCCTTCTGAAAGCAAATCAAATTCTGTCATGAACCATTTTTTTCTGCTTTGCACTGCTAATAAAGCAGTAGGGAACATGCCCAAATTCTGACTCTATAGGCTATGGACCCTTGCTATGAGATGAAAGAGTCTTAATATTCATAATCCCACTTTTTAATTAATTTCTTAATTTTAATTAAATGTACTTTTAAGAGGATTATCTACAGAAATCGTTGAAGTTAGTGATGTTACATGCCTGGTGTCAGGATTTCCTGCATGTATGTTTAGGTGCTCCAACACCACAAAGGTCTGTGTCACTCAAGTTTTAACTCCCTTTAGTGACCTTTAGACCAAATAGATCTAAAGGTAAGTGCAATTAGAAAAAAAATTCAAAGAAAGAAAAAACCTCACTCCCTGGTCCATTCGGATTGGTGATGTAAAGGTGATTAAGTAACAACCCAAGAAATATCCTTGTGAAAATGTACTTTTTTAATCCCCCATGCCTTAAGTGCTTTCAGGCAGCTCAGGAAGGACCAGGTCAACTTTTACAATACGAAGCAGTTCTGCTGTCAAGGATGTATTACTGAAAAGATACTTCTCCATCTAGCTCGAGGCATAGAGAATTTCATTCTGTTAAATCCAACGTATGCAGTTAGCAAGGTGAGCTATACTTCTGGAGCCAAGGCTAACCAATAACTAGGTTCATAAATTGATCCCTTGTTATTTATGAGTGATTTAATAAGAACTGTAGTGGGAATTTTACACATGTGGCTGGCAGGTTGTCATTCTGTGCTCACTCAGAGTATTTATGCCTATGTAGGTACTGCAACCTGTGTATTGCAGGATGAAACTAAATATCTTAACATCTCAAAATGCTGCATGTACAAAAGCTGCTGTTAGTTTAAAGGAAAAAAAAAATCCAGAAACAGCAATTTAAAAGAAAGTCCACAAGAAAATGCTTTTAAAACATGTCATATTAGATATTTGCTTTGTAAACTGTGTTAGTCTTCAGTGAAATAAGTATTTGCTTATATTATTAAACAACAATTAAAGACATGTAACGCAGTGAAATTTAATAAAACACACAGATAGCTTCCAAATAAATATGTAAATAGTGACTGAATTATCTTACAATATGAGAATAAAAAATGAATTAAGTAACTCTAAATAAATTGCACACACATACACAAAGTACAAATCTGAGACAGATAAAAAATAACACCAAAAAGAACATTGCTCATTTATAATATCGACTGAGATAGTTTTAAGTCTTTCTTGCTATTTGTAAAGAAATTGTTGAGACTCCTGCAGCTAAAATTAGACTTACTATGTCAGTTACATTGTGTTCTTGGCTGCGACATCCTTGGCTGCGCAGCCCCTACACTGCACTCTCGTGTGCTGATGTGGTAATGCAGCAGCTCACTACTACTTGTTTCAATAGTGTGCAGTCTCTTCTATACAGAGATGCACCATAGGAAAGGAGTGACATGGCAGTTACCAGCATGGGAGAGAACTCCTTGGACCTAATTTTTTGCTACTGGAGGATTCAGCAAGAAAAAAATTATTAGCTCAAGTGTTCTTTTCTGAACTGGCACTGTCGATCAGGACTACTAAATATTTATTTTGCAAATAAAACTAACTGAAAGTAGTCAGACAAGTTGTTACTATCACAGTATGGTTCAACAATAATTATTCATAGAATAATAACAAAACACTTATTTTTAGTGTAAAGACCCTACTATAACTGCTCAAGCAATTCTCTTTTGGCTGTAACAGGAATTGAGATACTCAATTCCTTCATAACAACGTGTGTTTCTTGGCTTTATCACACCTGTGCTTATCCTACGTATAATGACCATGACCACTCTGATGCACTTCTAGACCAAATTTAGTGAGTTGTTGACACGGCAGTGGTTGGTGAAAGGTTACACTCAATAATCTTGGGTGTCTTTTCCAACCTTAAGGATTCTGTGATTCTAAGTGCACCAGTAACCTACTGCCATCACCTCAATCCTTCCATCACCTCAATCCTGCAGATGTTTCCAATTTTATATTCAGTTTTACTTATGCTTTTAAGGATGCACCAGGAATCCTAAAATAATTTTAAAACATTTGAATAATGTGCTTTTGCTACTGATATGTTACAAAATCAACATTTAGAAACCCCGGGCAAAATTGTTTAGCTAATTTTTGATTATGCAATTGTAATGCTTATTTGCATATATTAGCAAAAAACATGCATTGAGGAAAAGAGGAAAGGGATTGATAGGGGATCATCTTAAAAAGCAATAAAATAGCTGTAATCCACAACAATGTCTAACAATAGAAAAACTCTAGCTGCAGTCCTTTCTGCAATGTCACTAATGGTTGCTGTGGAAATAATTGTCACTAACACAAAATTGAAAGCAGGGAGTTATCTGGAAACTCACAGCTCAGTCTGCAGCATCTCTAGTGTTAAATTTCTAATGTAAAAATTTCTCACCCATAAATCATATTCTCTCAGTCCTTTTCTGCCTCCCACCCAGCTGCACCTCCACCCACCCTACTTCAAGGCTGTACTGTTTGTGCAAGGTAATGTTCATCGCTGCATATAGTAAAATGATTCTACCTTCTGTTACCCAACAGTTCTTCTTTTTCAATCCATATCATTAATAGTTAGTCACAGAGCTATTATTCATTCTCTGAACTCCTAAAATGAGATATCACTGATAGGTTTATATCCTTAGCAACTGCACATAATATGGAGAACTGTATTTAGTCAGCCACATCATCACACATTCCTATTTCTGCTTGCAAACAGACTCTTGTTGTTGTTAAAGAAAGGGTGTCAGCAACAGGCTTCAACAGGGTATTTCATACCAGTTAATATGTACAGCATGTCTTTACCTCCCCAGCAATGTCACCAGTTTGAGTGACTGCAGCCTTTCAGCCCAAAAGTAGATTTCTCTACCAGCTAGTCCCTATTAACCCCTGATTCTACTGTAAAAGTATACACAAGTACATATATATAAATGTAGATATATGGGTTTGCCTTAAATAATTCTGTCTCCCTATATGTAGAAGCAAGTCAGATATGTTAAATAGTCTAAAATATTTGAGCACATAGTGAAAAGTGCTCCTGTAAATATAGATGCTTATTTTAAAATTTTATATTTACTATATTTTACTTTAATTATTTTTTACATATTCTTTCATTTTGCTCCATATGCCCCAAATAGAAGAGATAGGACTGTGACATTCTTTAAAGAAAATGTAATTGTTTCAATAGTCATAATCAGATTTTATATGTACTAGGAAAGACTGTGCAGGATATGCAAAAAAATAAGCTATCTAACTTTACATACATGTTTGCATAAACATATTTTTCTATAATAAAGGAAGATGTTTTGGAAGACTTCTTTCTCTTATAACAAACATGAAGGAAGACTTTTTCTCTTATAACAAACAGTGGTCTGCTGGTCTTTCAACATAGACCCAACCGTGACAGACCCTCCCTCATACATGACTTATCCTTTTCCTAAGGCAGTAACAACATTCATAAATAAGGCAAGTCATAAGGTCAGATGATTCTACAGTGGCACAAATACTTAAAAGCTAACATCTCTGTAAGAAAATTCTCCATTTGATGAGGAAAGTACCTTCACTGTTCAAATCCCAGTTTTGGATGCTTTTGGCCAGAACTGGCAGCAGATCTCTTGAAATTCTACATTCCTTTTAGGTCAACCATGCTTTCAAAGCACCACAAGGAATCCAAAACCCACAAGCTTAACACAACTATTACCTCCTTACACAAGGGGAACCTTCCTTCATGCAGTGCTAGAGTAACACTGTGTTCCATACATAAACCTACCTGGTATGGTCTGCTCTCCATTTCCATATATACAACAACCCCATGAGGGCTGAACAGCCCCCCATGTTAAAAAAACAAAAACAAAACCAAGCCCTACAAAGCTTTAAAAATCATACCTGGAGTTACTTATTACAAAATACTACAATTTTGCTTCATTTGTACCTCTTTTTGTTGTTCTTTTCCCAGAGCCTCACTTTCTTAAACCTTTCCTAAAGAAAGTCAGGGCCACTGCATCTTACAGTCATAAATACTTTACCTGCAAAACAAAGAGACAGAATTACTTAAGTTTTGAATTAGAGATATGAGAACTACAGAAGTCACTGTAGCTCCTTCAGGCTTCAAAGACAGCCAGAAAAGTCCATTACCCTTTTTCTCAAATGCTATTATCAACTCAGACAGCACATGGTGGTTTTCTGTAGGCCTAGGTTTTCTGAAGGAAGGCAGAAATAGGGCAGCAGGTGAGATAGTGTTTCTTGAGGAGCACAGGGTAAAGCCAGGGTTCTGAAGGGATACCATTAATAGCAAAATGGGACTAAGATGTGTGGGGAAGTACTTAACACTTAAATTAGAGCATGTCTGTCTATACTTTCTTTTTAACAAAGAAGATTAAATTACAGAGAACACAAATTAAATAAATACCACTACCATACTACATGCCACCCCTACATCTATGAAAATGGTATTCTCAGTTATATATGAACTTGTTATGCCAAGCCTC
The DNA here is from genome assembly GCF_027579445.1 of Ammospiza nelsoni. Lineage (NCBI taxonomy): Eukaryota > Metazoa > Chordata > Aves > Passeriformes > Passerellidae > Ammospiza > Ammospiza nelsoni. The sequence continues at coordinate 21,961,288 of NC_080639.1, forward strand.
TTCAGTAACTCTCCTAAAAAAACTGTATTTTTTGCCTTGAGACGTGGAGGATATTTTGTATTATCTCCAGCCGTACTTGTCTGTTCAACATGGATTCATGCATATATATCACACATATATTCACACAATTGCACATACAAACAGTTATCAACTATTCCATTTCTTCCTCACATTGAAAATGCTCCAGAAGTCTCTCTTGTCAGTTATCTTTACTGAAAATAGAAAGGGATTGTTTTTATTAGCAAATACTTTATTGTTATAATCACAGTTATCCATTCCTTTAGTTAGTTGCTATTGCCAATGGAGATTATTCTCAGTCTTTCCCCAGTGACGCTCTATTTGTCACTATTCTGGGCATTAATCCAAGTCCAAAGATAGGAATGAAAATTATAGGCTCTTCCTACATAGCTTTCCTTTTTAGCAACTTCATGCAGGCTCCACATTAGCAACTTCTAACTTCTCTCAAATTTCTTCCTACATAAGTCATTCTCCAAACAGATCAAAAGTGGAAAAAATTCAGCTCAATGCTCAAAGGGATTTTATCCTTTAACTTCTTACTGAAAATACTTCTTTTTCCTTTTTTTTTTTTTTCAAATTCAAATAAAGGTAGTAGTTGGGGGGGGGTGGTTGGTTGTTGTTTACTTGAAGCATTTTCTATAGCACACACATTAATATCTGAGATAAAATATTAATGGATTTTTCTTCACAGTAGTTCCATAAAATGGAAAATATCATTGCCCTCATTTTAGCAGTAGGAAACTCATGCACAGATAGTGAACTGCATGTCCAACATCATAAGAGAAGAATATGCTGAAATCAGGAATACCTTTCTGAAGATACAATCCTTTTCATTCCCAGTTCTTTCCAGGGTTTTGGAAAGTATTGCTATATATTTTTACTGTTGTTCTGTGATGTTAATTAAATGGAGTGTTGAATGTTTATTTGATCTAATTCATCACACTATATTAATAGATAAAGCTCAATATTGGGTCATGATTTATTCTGCCTAATGTTAACAAACAAAAAAGTAGGAAAAGCTAATAATAATATGCATTAAGCAACCAATAAAAAAATAGGTAACCAAATTTAATTCTCTCCCAGTCTGAATTAATTGACAGCAAGTCTATTTTGAAGCAGGAGACAGAACTAAGGTGTCACTGTAACCATCTGTCATATATGCTTTGACAAAGAGGAGAGATTTGTAAGGTACATCCACATCCTACTGCTAATGGAAAATCTCTGTGTGTTGTATGGAGCCCTTACATACCAGTAGGAGTATGTTGGACCAAACACTGCCCTCTACATGTTTACCAAATCTCTTAGTTTACATCAAGTTGATACTTAAAAGGAGATCTACTGTTTTACTGAACTTCAGTGGAAACTATATTTGCACGTAGCTCTTCAACCTCTAAAATAAAATCAACAGCTCTTGCCAGATACTTCTTGGCTGCATTTCACAATGTAATGTTTTAATTTAGGATTAAAATTAGCAATCAAATATGATTACGAAGTGAATAGTGATTGGGAAGCACAATCACCTAACTAAGATTAAACATTAGGATTGGCAAATCAGAAAATGCTTGTGAAAGAAAAAATGGAAGAGGTTGCAAATGTAGTCAAAAGAGAAGCTAAATGGCAGGGAAGTCATTAGCAAAATAATACTTGATAAGCCTGATTGCCTCCTACTTATTTTTGCCCAACCATTTAAAAATTATCCCTTCCCACAGTCCTTTCTAGTTTTCTCCCTCTTTCTTCCTTCCCCTGGCTAGTCCTTTTGGCAGGACAAAAACTATCTATTCTTCTACTCCTAGTCAAAAGAAATCAGTCTTTCACTTACTAATGGATTCCAAACCTGCATTACTGCAGAACCAACTACAGGATTTATACAAACAAATGTGCCACATCAACAAACAACAAAAACAAACAAGAAGCATAACAAAGTAATCCATTACATCCTACAGGTATATGGATTTGGTTAGCTCTTCTGCTATATTCATACAATACCATAGAGTATTTAGGAGTTTCACCACTGACTGCTCTTTGCCCAAGGTTTCATCATTATATTGTCTCTATAAATCATATTTTTAAATAATGAACAAGTGAAAACATATGGGGAATTAATAGTTTCTAAAAGGATAACAAAAATATTATGTCCCTTGGTACATAATAAATAAACTATAATCAGTTTACTGATGGTAACATTTTACACCATAAATAAGCTAAATACTTACATTGCATCATTCAAACACCAACTTCCTTGATCAGACTTGCAGTATTTTATCTCACCACTCCGCATAGAGAGAAACATGAGTTTGAAAGCGGTCAAGGCTCATAACTGGACAGACAATTGTAAGGAATTCCAACTTACAAAGATGGTCCTGAACAAAAGACAGGAGTTTGACTAATCTCTGGCACAATCTTAATTACTCTAGATAAGTTTTGTCATGTTTTTATAATACGACACTCTATCATTTGATTTTTATTTTCCATCGCTGATAAATCGTTTTGAGCACGGCAAGACGCCCCCAATGGATTCAGAGGCCGTTGTGAGCCTCTCTTTGCAGGTGCGGGGGAAAGCCATCCCTCCCCGCGGCGGCTCTGCGGGGGCAGCGCGGGGCGGCAGCGCCCCCTGGTGCCCGGCCGGGCAGGCGCTCGCCGGGGCGGGAACGCGGAGCTCCGAGGCCCAGCAAAAGCGCTGCGCTCCTCAAGCCTCGCTGGGGAAGCTCCTCGCTGTAGAGTTTAGAAATGCGCGGTATGAGGACAGACTGAGCAAGAACCACTCCGTTCTGCAATGAAGGGTTAAAGACAAAGCAAAGAACTTCATTAAAGGATCTATATGGTGTACTAGGGATACAAGGGATTTGCATGTCAAAAGATGAGGAAAGGGGTCTGTTTACACTCAACAGTATATTGTGTTCAACACTAGAAGAAAAATGTTGAGTAAATTGAACTTAGTTTTTCAAATAAACCAGGAGCTTACCATATTAGGGGCAGCATTTTTACGCTACTACAAGTAATCAGTTCACCATCCACTTCGGAAAATACAGAAGATAAATTCTCTAAAAAGGAAGAGAATCGTGCCATTGACTAGGATTTATTCTGAAAACATTCAAGGATGAAAGAACAAAAAGCACAGCTGAAACAATAAGCACTAGTAACAGAAATTAATATTGTAACACCTAATTTAATTCTTTGGAAATAAAAGCACATAAGCAGTAATCAAAGAAACTTGGTTTACTTCTGGATAGGATCTGTTAGGGCACTGGAAAAATACTATAGTGAAAGCTCTAGAAATGCATATGGCCTCACGTTACCAGTGAATCAATAACACCCAGCAGAACACCAGCACATGCAATATTAGCATCTTCTGCTACAGATCAGAAACAGAACCGATCAATTAAGCTAACAAATGGGTAACAGTGCCATTACACTCAGCATCAGTCAATACCATGCATGAGGCAAACAAACTATGAATACTTCACAAAACCAGCTCTAAATATAACGTAAATATAAATATAAGCCTGCCAAACATGCCTCTGTGGCCTTACCTTGTGTTCTCTGAACACTGAATGCCTTCAGGGTAAGTTATCAGTCACTTGTGCCTTACTTTTCTTCTAGTTCTCCTACTTCTCTTTAGATCCTTTAATCTAAAATCCTTTATAGAAATACTTCAAGCAAATCCCAATTTTAGTAGCTTCCTCCTCACTCAAATTCTGGCTCATACCCAGTAAACAATCAAGGAAACACAACTGACTCCTGTTCAACCTCTTTTCTCCCCCAAGAAGGGTAGTCCAGCAGTTAAGAATGTGGTATCCCCTTTAATCCTAGACCCTTAGGTACACACAAGCACAGTTAGCTGCTAACCCACAGGCTGTCACAGCACTCACCTTCCAGTAGTTGGAATATTAAGCAACCATTTATTCTCTGAATTACTTTTTTCCATTTTAGTAAAGAAATAACAGTAGAGCTGCTGTGATTCAAAAGTACACAAGGAAAAAACTTCCAAGCTTCTAGAAAGATGAAAGAAGCTTCTAGGAAAGCAAATAACCAGTTCTTCTTGGACTCATGCACTTTAGCTGAAGAGTTACAGGCAGTTCCCAGTTCAGAACCATGAGTTCTTAGTATGGTTCTCTAACAGCAGTGTGCCTGCTCTCTGGGTTTCACTGTGGCTATTTTGAACTAGAAGAATTCCAGTTTTGATTTTCCCAGCTACAGATCTCATAAGTTAATGAGTCAGAGTGGCAAACAGTGAGTTTACATTTCAAACATGTGATAAGAAAAATTCATATGTAAAGCTTCAATTTCTCCTAGTTGGTTTTATGTGAGACTTAAATTAAATAAACAGTATATTATTTGTCACAACCAACTAGAAAGGTGCAGCCAGTTGGAGTTCAAGATTTCGTTTTCCCTCCGTATGTTTCCTTTCACCATTACAGTGCAGGAAAGGAGGCAGAAAATATCACATAAGACTGAAGCTTCAGGATCCACAATGAGAACCATCAACAAAAAGTTACCAACACTGCCTATACAAGACTTATCAATTATAAGCTTAAAGACACAGTTTCTCCAAAACAGGCTATGATACCTTCAACTTGCAGGAGAGGAAAAGCTGTACTGATAACTTCCAGGTCAGTTCTACAGCTTTTGTCCACCAACTTCACAAATACTACAGGTTCTTATAAAGACCAGCTTAGAAGTTTTAGGATATAAACATTTTCCTCAAACCATAATTCTTTTGAGTAGCTTCTGTAAAGCTCTATACACCCTTACAGGAGACCAGGTGCTTGGTATTTCTTAAGCTCTCTAGCTACCAACACAGGCAGACTGCCCACAGCTGTCATATTAGGAGGCTGCACCTACCCCTGTAGTCCTGATTGTCCTTGCAGGGGGCACAATATAGATGGACAGTTTCTGTTCGTTGCTCACATGCATCATCAAAAAATTCTCAACAAAACCTTTTTTTAAAATGGTCCATAATCTCTTTCTGGCAGACTGTTATGTGTCTCACAACTAAATTAATTTGCTGTTGAAAACATTAGCCCTTTTTTAATATGTTTGCCTCAAAGACAAAGACACTATTAAAAAGCAAAAGGTTACTGACCTTTGTACAAAGGACTAAAGAATCTGAAATTAAAGTGTCATGTGATTATAACAATCATTCCTTACAAAGAATGCTCTTTTTTTCTGTTTTATTACTTCATTTAGAGATAAAAGGAAATGTAGTCTTCTTTATATGTCAATTTGCATCACATGACTTATTTTTCTAGGCCAACTTCGTGTCTAATCTTATATCTTTGATCTTATATGGTTTCAGATGACATAGACATTCTTGGAGTACACAAAGAGCTTATAGAATTGACTCTTCTTTGGTTTTTGTTAATGCCTTGTTTGCTTTAATATATTAATGCTTGTGAAAGATGACAATGGTTCCATTGGCATTTTGAAATCTAGTTCTCAAGCAGTAACACTGGCAAAACAGAAGTTGCAACAGTGTAGGCTTCTCCACAAAGCTCTGCTAACACCATCCAACACCATCTCACCCTATTATGTATTGCAGTGTGCACACCTTGCCCAGCGGGGATGGCAGGCATGTTTGTGCGTAGTTTCCTGGATCATTCTTGGAGTTCTTTCAGGCAGCCATATCAATGTCACATGTGCCATTTTCCAATACCATTGACATGAAGCAAATACTTAGCACTACCTTCTCCAGCCACAAATTAATTTATGATTTCAAGATGAATGCATCTGATCATCCCAAATCATTATTGCTTATATTTTGCAGTCACTCTATTGATAATTCAATTTAAGGCATATTCTCTGTCTAGTCCTACTTGTAGAAAGTGTTTTGACATGGCAAATTTCCCAAGATACTCTCCAGTAAACAAAAAAACACTCCTTTTTACTTTGTCTGTTCTGGTCTTATTGTGATTGCTCTTCCCACCCAGCCTCACATTTCTGTGGATCTTCAGGATTCTTCTGCTGAATTTCTGCTCATAAGTACTAAAGGTACTAATAAAGATTCCTTTTTGGTGTTTGTTGCTCTAACTCATTTTAGCCTCCTTAGTATGTTTCTGCATTTCACAAAAATTTATCTTTCTTTCTGTTTCCTTTCTTAGGCACAAATTCTTTTGTGCATATCTTTTTTGAAGATGCCACCTGTTTTGTTTTTTTTTATAATTGTCTCCTGTGGTTTAATTATGTTGGCATCCTTCAGAGCTTGATACCGCCCCACAACCAGAGGGGTAAACAATTGTACAAACTGTCCTACAGCAAACTCTCAAAGAACTTAATGTAAACAGTCGATTATGGACTTGCAGGGAACCCTACAATTTTATTCACACTGTACTGCAAATCTTAAGGCTAAGACTAAAACCAGTATTAACCATTCTAGACAATAACCACATACCAAAGCACAACAAGAAACACAGAGCAATCCAAGAAATCAAAAATTACTCTCATAGTATAGGAAAAGCATCTCTGCACAATCTTTTGGGAACTGTCTATTCCTTTCCCTAATTCACTGTGACTATACTGAATTAAAACTGAAGGTTTATAAACACTACTTGGAATCATGCCAGTGTGACCAATAGAAGTAAAATGTTAAATAAGTGGGTACCACAATCAGGCACCAGCCCCCTTATGTGCTAAGAGCTGCATAGTGGGGGCTTGACTTAATTTGTTAAAAAAAGGCCTGAAGGATGTATCTGATTAATTATAAGGTTATACAGGAGAAAGTATTTGCACGAAACAGAAATTATTTTCTAAGGTAACTAATACATAGTCCAAACAACAATTAAAACAAAATCCCATTATTCAGGGCACTATTATAGAGCATGTGGGTGTTAGATACAGAGGCCTTGTGAAGAAATTGCTACAGTACTGAACATAGAGAGTCTGGTAGAAGACTATCTTGAAAACCTACTATATGGTTTATTACACTCTGCTTTGAAACAGCTTAATTCTCTGGTTTCAAATGGAATTCTTTGCGCAGTCCGAGAAAGAAAATAACATTGGTACAAATCACAAGAATTGCATCTTAGGCCTCTCAAAGTTTCTTTGCTGAGTCATGTCATCTGACTAGTCACACAAGAATACATGTCAGCTTGTAGCTTGTCATGGAGATGATTAGAGATTTTTTTGAAGGAGCTGAAGCTAATGTGCTTAAGCTATTGAACCAAAATGTCATATATGCTCTTTATGTGCACTTTGTTCTCCGTATTAAATCATATGCATCATAGATCTTTAAGGACAAAGTTACTGATGCACACAGCACATGTGCTCCTTTAACCACCACAGTTTACCCTAGCAAAGTATTGTCAAATATAGGAGTTCTTAAGACTATAGAAAGGAAATTAGCATGCTCTATTTTCTCTGCTATTTAATTGTGATCTCTCAGGCATTTTTTCCCCATCATGATTTAATCTTGTTGAAAATTTTGGGTCCACATTCTGATGATGCCCTCCAGTAATTGGAGTATGTTCCTAAAGTTAGGTAGATTTTTTTTTTACTCTTGTAGGCCCTACATTTTTTGTTTGGCAATACTTCACAAAATTAATTACTGCCTCCAATTTTTTATCAATGCCTACTACTTCCTACGGGTTTTGGTTTAAGATGTATGTTTCTTTGTGTGGCTTCCTCCACATTTCCGAAGCGTATTTCTGCTGGACGCTGCTTGGTCTCAGCTCAGTAGCTAGCGACTGAACTTTCAGCACTGTCATTGTGCATCTTTTAATTAGTTTGGCCTCTTCCCATACTTTGACTAGAACCTCAGTATGTTCTTTATCTGATTGATCACTCTTTACAGCAGATTACCCTTCCTGAGAAGAATAGCGAGGCCTTGCCAACAACACCGATATTAAAAAGCAACCACAAATTAGCAGCTGTGACATCGGACCTGGATTTTGTTACACATCCTACCGAGAAAGCTTTACTGGTGCTCTCGGGGTAAAGAGGAATTGGGTGAACTTGGAATCTTTCAAGTTGAAGGCAGAGAAGCGCTTACTTTCTGGAACGTTTCCAGTGAAGGGACCGCCCGGAGGAGGGGCCGCGGTCTCACAGCCCGCTCCCGCCCGTACGAGGCCTCGGTGCTCTTCCCGCACCTGACGGCGGTCCCACAGGTCCCTGCAGCCGCGGGTCGGGTCGGGTCGGGTCGGGTCGGGCCGGGCGCGGCCGGAGAGGTGCACACCCGCCTTTCCCACACGGCGGAGGCGCCGCGGGGCCGCTCCGGCCCGCCTGAGGGGAGCCCGTGCCGGGCGCGCGGGCCGGGCCGCACCGGCGCCCCCCGGCCCAGCGGCGCCGCGAGGGACGCGGCGCGCCCGCCCCGGGCCCGCCGGCCATGGAGCCGCCGCCGGCCGCGGAGCCACCGCCGGCCGCCGCTCGCCAGGTACCGGGCGGACACTGGGGACAGGCCAGGTGTGGGACTGTGCGCGGTCCAGCGAGCCCGCCGGCACCCGCCGGACTTCGCTCTGCGGCTCGTGGGGCGGGGATGGGTGTGAGGAGCACCGCGGCCCGTTGCGGCGGCTCAGGACGACCGGCCACTGGAACGTCCCCGCTCCGCCGTCGAGCGGGCGGCAGCGATGGCTTTTTCATCTCTGCTCAGTTGCCCCCGAATTCGTAGGAGGAAGAAAGAGTCCTAGGTTCCACGCCGGGGGAGAAACGCGGTCTCGGAGACCTCACCTTGTGAGGCAGGGGAAGGGCGGCTGCTCGGCACGGCTGAAATTCGGTGTCGCGTGAGCACCGAGCGGGAGCGCCCCATCTCCTGAGCCGTGCCCCAGCATCTCCTGCCCTGCCCGCTGCTGTCGCTGCCCTAGCGGATGGCCTTGGCTGGCCCACGGCTCGCAGGGGCCCCAGGAGAGCGCCCTGCGAGAGGCAGACGCCTCGCACCCATGTCTCCCGCGTTGTGCAGCTCTCTGGCCGGGCTCCCAGCTGGCATCCCTCCCTGTCTGCGGGCCAGGGACACCCTCGGGAGCGCTGCTCTTCACACAGGAGCCGTTTCACCTCTGTCGCAACTTTTTGTTGCCTTTTCTTTTTGCCCATTGAAAAATGTCCCTTCCAGCTGGGGAAAGGGACCAGGGCTTAGCTGCGCACATTGTGTTAATTTCTTGTAACAACTGAAGAGAGGGAGCTGGACTGTTCTATTCAGTGCAATTTCACCTGTACTGTTAGCAGAGAGCATTAGAATTTCAGGAGAGAATGACTGTGATGCTTCTGTTGCTGAAATCGGTAGTGAAATAAAAATGTAGCACAAGTCTAGATAAGAAACAGCTGAGGGAGAATGTAACTTATGAAACTATGTGATTTGAGGAAGATAGGAAATAGTGGTTAGTTTTTCTGTGATGATGCAAAAGACTTGGGGACACCCAAGTGAAAATACTTAATGGTAGATTCAGAACAAATTAAATTACCTGTCTCTTTCTGGGATGCATAATTAAAACGTGGCACTCACTAATGCATGATATTATAGATGCTAAAACCTATGCAGTTTCTAAAAAAGGAAAAATCAAGCAGCTGTCCATTTATAAGTGTGACGCCACCAAGAACACAACCACTTTGGGAAGTCCAAAATACACAAACTGAGGAAAGCTGGGAGAAGAAAGTTTGCTAACTAGCTATTTTCTATGGTCTTATGCTTTTCCCTAGGCACCTTTCATGGTCATCACTCAGAAATGGGATACCACGCTACCCTGGGCTTTGATCTGAGACAGTATTGTGTTAGTGCTGCTTAAGGATTAAAGGTTCCACTTAAATGTGTAGCCCTACTAGAGGCAGGAAATCTTATGCTTGTCAGTTTATGTGTCTATCTACAGATGACTTCGATTTTTTTAGTAATTTAATTTTTTTCCCAGAACTATTAGAGGCAAGCATTTGAGTTTGTAGAACCTGCTATATGTGTTAGATAGGCTTCTGCATCCATGAAATAGTGGTGTTACCTTCATACTTAGTACACAGAACATAGTCAAGCGTTTTATTCACTAAATGCTTGTTCCTCTCTTGAATTTCACAACTTCAGGTAAAATATGATCTTTCTGATGAATAATTCTGAAATGTTCTCTGGCAGCACAGTGGTGATCTAATGAGAGGATTACTGCATATTTATTAAAGTGCTCTTTTATGAAGATACAAACATGAATTTTTGAGGCTGCTGGCTACATATTGTGCTCTGAACTTTGGTTCTTTCCCACAGAAACTTTCTGGGACCAGCTGATTTTTTGGTGTCATTAACTAAGCCATTGAATGGCATAGAAATATTTAAAATACTGGATAAAACCTTGGATTAGAGTATTTTAAGATGTTGGCATGCTTTACTAGTAAGTCTTGAAATAATTTCATTTCCCTGATTCAGGAACTTCTTTTACTGACCAATTGTATTAGCCAAAATATTTTCAAAAATACTTGATTCACATTTCTGCCTTTGAAACATGACTAAGAATGTCTTTGTTTAGCAGCCTACCTCTGAGTTTATATATATTTCTCTCCTTCCACTTACTATTTTTCAGAGAATTACAGAAGATTATGGGTGAGACTTATACAGGAATTAGCTGCTTAATACCCCTTTGATTTCTCACTGAAAAAAATGGGATTTACTTATCAAAATACCTCTACAAATCTCAATCTATGACAATTAAAAAAAATCTTTAATAGACTATGTGAAAAATACTTGTTCTCAATTATTTTTCTCATGTATAATGTTTTCCTTGTCTTCCTGAAATAGGTAGAAACAGATGACCAAATAGCCCTCCTTAGTAAGCCCAGGAATAAAGGAGGAAACAGTGATCTGGCATCAGCTGGATTTAACATTATTAATTCAATCATAGGATCAGGCATTATAGGTAAATCTCTTTTCTTTACTGTCCTGTATTCAGCCTTGTTTATTCATGCATGACTATCCAGTTTGGACAATAACACTGATTCCTTACTTTCTGCTGTTGTTTTTAAAGATTTTTCTCTGTATTTATTTGCTTACTTTGCAAAAATGTTGAGGTGTCAATTGAGACCACACCTTAGTGATAAATACCCCAGAGTCTCTTGGCCATAATGGTCAGACAGGTTGGGCAGGTGCTGCCTGATTTTCATACTTAAGCAACACTTTGTCCACTGAAAATTATATTTTGGAGATAATTCAGCATGCTGGTCCAGTTTGGGAGATTACTAGCATTCTTTAAAATCTGAGTTTTTCTTTATTTTGATTCTCACAAATAAATATTTGGAAAGAGTCTTCTAGAATCACTCCTTTTCTGCTTTGCAGGATTGCCATATTCGATGAAGGAAGCTGGTTTTCCTCTAGGAATACTGCTTTTGTTTGTGGTTGCCTTAATCACAGGTACTCTAAAGGCAGTTTCTGTTGTAAAGATAAAATTAGTCATGCAATATTTTAGCTTATCTTGAGCTTAATGATACCTTAAACAAGTATATCTATGACAGTAAAAATGACTAATTTTTTCCTTACCTCGCTAATCTCTTCCGCAAATTAGTAAAAGTAGAGAATTACACTGTGCAACATATGAAGTTGCTTTTTGACTGCATTTATTTTCATGAAGCCTTAGTTTCCTAGTCCGGGTTACATTTGAAAGAGTGTTCTTATTTTTGCCCTCATAATCACCTGTTTGAGTCCACTGTTAAGACTGGACTAATTAAGAGACTGAATCCTGAGAGGGTTTTATATGACTTTTTAAAATAGACCACAAAAAATGAAAACCTTTGATTGTACTATGATTTTAAGTGTTTTTTTCCAGTATGAGCCTATAGCTCCTGGATTTAGTGGATTGAGAGATTTTGTGAGATTTCTCATTCCTGCTCTTCCTAGTGGCACTGCTTTTCTTCTTAGAACCGTTTTTTTGTTAGAGGAGTGAAAGAAGGTGAAAAGTAATCAACCACAAGTTGGCTCATGTCGTCTTTAACAATGATTTTATGTTTTAACAGATTATTCCATTATATTACTGATCAAAGGAGGAAATCTGTCCAGTACCAAAACCTATCAAGAGCTGGTCAAAAAAACCTATGGTCTTGTAGGTTATCTAATCCTTTCAGTTCTCCAGTTTTTATATCCATTTATTGGTAAGATCACATAAAATATAAATGTTTAAGTTTTATAAGTAACAAGCTTTTTCACATTACTGCATCATTTCACTGATTGAATATTAAGAACTATATAAAGAATGTACTGCATATACTTCTTTGCTATTTAAAAAAAATTAAATTTATTTTGTGGGTTCTGAAGAATGAGGAGTAATTCAATGAATTGAAGGATCAGAATAATAGAATTGAACTGAAATGTAATAGCAGAGAAATTCAGGATTGCATATATGAAAATTAATGACCAAGGTAGCTAGAAAAATAGCAAAGGAGATTCTGTTCTAGATTGAGCAGCAGAGCACAAAGTTGATGTGTCTGAAAGAAAAGGAAAATATGAATTTAGGAGTACACTGAATTAGTATATTTTCAGAGATGCGATGTTACTGTAATTGGAGAAGCCACTGTTTAGGTCTTGCTCTTCAAAAGCGTTAGTTCATCTTCATACCCAGTGAAGGACTGGGAAATTAGGCACTCGAGACCCCTTGGAAGAAGAAATAGTAAATGAAGCAAAAGGTATAATCTGGGCAGGAATTTATTAGACCAGAAATTTGAAATAAAGTTCTGTTCTGAATCTGTCTCCTGCTGTAGCAACATAATTAAATAAAATCTTAAATAGTCTTGATATTTTCACACATGGGGCTGCAAGATGAGATGACTTGAGATATCAAGAGTCTGGACTTGTGATCATGAAGTCACAGATCAAAATTCCTGTTTGTGTCTGACTACAGATCCCTGAGATTTTTAAGGGTGGCAAGTTGCTGTTAGTGCAGGCAACAGTCTAAGACATTTAATTGTACTCCTTTGAAAACCAAGTACTCCCTTAATAATACAGAAAAAGAATTGTAAAGGTCTTAGTCCTCACCATAGAGCAATGGTTATGCTCTTGTATGTGTTTGCATTATTTTAGGTAAGTAGAGTTTATGACTTACAATTTTACAACACTGAATATTTATGTATGGTTAAGGTCAATACCTAAATATGTGCTGTCTAAATGCTAAAGATTTTGATAAATATAATTTGTGTATTCATACACGTGCACAAAACAACGAGCTTTTAGTGTAGAGTTAGATAAGAATGAAATAGGAGTGTTAAGGCCTCAGAACTTATTAATGAGAGGGAGAAATCGAAGTCCATATCTCATCTCCTAATTGATTTTCTCCTTCTTTCTTCTGCTTTAAAGAGTTTGCTAGCTTTTTGCATGAGCTAGAAAGTCTGTTGCGTTTAATTGCAGAACTGATTATTAGCCTTACACAGGAAATTTACTAAATAGAAACAAGCATTTGAAAGTAAACTGACAAAGAACTGCTATCTAAAACAAACAGTTTTTGAAAGCCTTTTTTATCCTCTTCTGAAGTAAGTTTATATGGCCACTCAGCACAATGGTCTTGCTTATCAGGCTGCATTAATTCTTAGGTGGTACCTGTTTAAGAAAAAGCAAAAAAGGAAGTGTTAAAGAATTATTTTTTTTAAACCTGAAACTTTCAAATTGTTGCTGCTAGCCAGAGTTTATCTTAGAGGGATAGTGGCATGTAATCCTGAAGTCTACAAAATGTGTGTATTCCGTGTTAGTCAAATATTGTGCATATGACTTGTACTAACAAAAAACTTATTTTCTTTAAGCTATGATCAGTTACAACATAATAACAGGAGACACTTTAACTAAAGTTTTTCAGAGAATTCCTGGAGGTAAGATGCATTTAAAAATTTTAAGAGTGGGGGATTATGGATTGGATAGAAGCGTAGCATAAGTACTTTGCAATTACCTGTAATATAGTTTCTAAAGTACTCTTAAGTTTAGTTCAAATTAAGGACTTGAAGCATATGTCTATGAGTGGGGTTTTTTGAGTTTGTTTTTTTTTCTTTAATAAGCCTTTCCCAAATAAAAACTATGAATCCTAGTCCTTGGCTATCAGTGGACTCAGTGTCAGTGAAGAGACCAGATGCTTCAGTGAAATACTAAGCAAATAGAAGTGAGTCTTCCACAGTTGGGTATTTACAAGATTATTGGGTTTTGTATTTTTTAAAATAATAATAATGATAATGATAATGATGATAATAATAATAATAATAATAATAATAATAATAATAATAATAATAATAATAGTAGTAGTAGTGAAACTGTACTTCATCTAGTGAATAATTCTGGATAGGTTGCAAATAATATAATGAATGTAATGCTTTTTAAATCATGCCCCCTTGTTTCTCTTCCTGTGCTCTAAGTTTTCACAGCAGCATCAGTGGAGCAATTCATGTATGTGTTTGATATCTACTTTAGCACAAAAGCAGCTAAATTAAAACATTCTTCACTGGGAGATTAAACTGAGAAAACATGCCTGTAATGAAGTGGAAATATGAATTTGTATGAACTGTTTCATTTCCAGAGGAGAGCTGTAATTTTCAGCATGTGAAACCTGAAAGGTGGATGCAGTTTTGTCACACTGTGTTGTTCTGTGAATAGCTGATCAAATTGATAGTGACAGTGAATATCTAATACTTTATATATAATATTACTTCTGTAAAAGGGGGAATCCCCAGCATGGCAAATCTGATTACCTATGCGGTGGAATACCCGCCTGGAAAGAGGTGGGAAAGCTTTGTAATCTCCCAAAGAGGGAACAGAACACTGAGTTTTCCATATCAATTGCCAGTCACTTTCCAGCCATAATTTTTCATCAAGTATTCATTCAAGCCAATGATTTATGGTGGCCTCACTGTAACTTGGAGATGTTTTATTTTTGGTTGTCATTGGCTTGAAAAAGCCCACCAGTTGTGCAAACAAGTCCCACTGATTGCATAGAATATTATAAGAGCATTGTTGCGCTCACATGGTAATCTACTTGGCAAGTGGAAGCCAGCTGATAGTAGGAAAGGAGGTGACCAAAAGAAACGTCAAAATTAACTTATTTTAGGCCATTTCTTAGAGAACAGTGCTATCCTGAACAGCACAGTAATTGATGTCAACCCAGAGTATCAAAAAATTCTCAAGACTAAATGGCAGAAAGAAGAATTTTTTACTTTCAGTCTCCCAGCATTGACTCAGACATAATGAAAGACATTAATACCAATCTATATGTAGGAATCCAGACTTTGCAATTTTGGTTTAATATATCCCATATGTTATGCATTTGGTTTGAATTTGCAGAATTCTTGTGTGTCATGCTGTGCATGGCTTTCTCAGTGTTAGTTAATGCCTAGTTTTCAGTGTTACTTAGCCTGAGTAAAGGGAATAAAAGCTTGATCACCAACAGTTTGTTACTTCTAACCTTTCAAATGTAGCTAATATATTCCTCAAATTAGTCTCTTAAAGAAATAAATTATTTTCTTTTTTGCTTTAGTTGGGGTGGATAACGTGCTTACCGACCGTCACTTCATAATTCTTCTTACCACCATCATCTTTACCTTACCTATATCTTTATATCGAGACATAGCAAAATTGGGAAAGGTAAATCATAACAGCAGTTGATTTTTGGTTTATTGTTCTGTATGCTATTGAAAATAAATGCCAGTCATAACTGTGTAAATAATTAACAAATGCATTATGCTGCTCAAAGGACCACCTTTCAGCAGCTTGCTGACTGAAGTCATGTTTTTACCTTTACAGGTATCTCTTCTTTCTCTGGTTCTAACCATTGTCATCCTGGTTGTTGTGATGGTGAGAGCAGTAACCTTCAGTCCACAAGTGTGAGTATTCTTACACTTGCCACAAAGTGAATTTTGTTCCTATAGAATCTGTTATTTCCCTGTTGCATTTACCTGCGTAGTTGTTGAACATGCCTGCTTTTGAAAAATCTCTATCAACAGTAATATAATGAACAGCTAAATATACTTCATCTTTTGTAATCTTTTCTTCTATTGGGTATATGCAAATTTAAAGAAAATCTCAAAACCCCTAGAGATAAAAGGGGAATTATGGATGCCTAATAGCAGGTGGGTCCTGAATTTCCTGAATTGGCATGTGAGATTGTTGGTCGTTTGAGTTTTTTTTTTTTATTTTTTCGTTATTATCAGACTGCCTATATTTACAATCATTAAAATAGCTACTATCTTAGGAATATTTCTTTTTCTGATAAGATAAATATAATAATTTCATAATAAAATACAAATACTGTGAATTTTTTTAAAACACAATAATAAAATCTTTATTTTGTCATTTGAGAAAACTGTATGATACCAAAAACTCTTACTCATGCATACTCTGAAAATAATATTTAACATTGGACATTGGAGTGTTCTAGACAATTTAGTTCACATAAGTATGTGTTGTGACAGTATTTTTATTATTATATTGCAAAAAAGTGCTACTAATCCATTATTTTTCCTTAAAGGCTTAGAAGGGCTGTCTTTCTTCTCATCCTTTAAATGTATAGATTTATTAATAAAGATGAAAAATTCTACTTCTGAAGGTGCTTTTTTATTTATTGGAACAGATTTATATGCTATTTCTTATGTTTCCCTCAGTAGATTCTTCCGCCAGGATTGTTTCAGCATGTTAGGCACAATTGTTCAGTTGTATTACTGCTGTGATACATGGGTTAATTGCAGGGTATTCAGGTTTAACGGTAGGAAGATGCCTAGAATAGCAATTTCTTAAGTTGTACCAGATGATGTTGTCTATCATCCACAAAATCTCTCTCTCAGAACAGTGTGGAACTTCCCTCCCCACCATATTTCTGGAGCAGCATGTTTTTCACACTGTGTGTCAAAGGGGTTTTTAAAAGGTTAATCTCAAAACTCCCTGTTAAAAAAGGAAGAAGCTATATATAATAGTTACTGATAACCTTGTTACTATGGTAACATTTCTTCTCCACAGTTGTGATGCACTGAAAAATATGGAATGTATGGTTTTATTTTTTCTTACAATACATGCTGTTTGGTTTTGAGTGATTCTTGAAGTTTTACTTCTTAATTCTTTAGAGACTTCCATTTCTGCCTTTACACTTTTTGTTTTCAAAAATGCATCTACCAAGTTGATAAACAGTTGGCAATTTTTTTCCTCACCAACATTCTGTTAATGTCTATTTTTACTATCTTTGCTATTTTTATTTTACAGTTAGACATAGTTTTAACAATTAAAGTATATGTCTATCTTCTATTTTGTTGTATTGTGGTATGGATTTATTTTTGCAATGAAAAGAAAGAATACTGCTATATTTTAATATGGGTCTCATCAAGTGAAACAAGTGAATTAACACTTTTACTTTGAATCCTTATTAAAATACAATGGAAGTCAGAGTTCACAATGAGATTTTTAAAAATCATTATTGCAAGAGCACAATCCTTGTATCTGTCACATAGGAAAAAAAATTGTACAATCCTGGATAAAGGCTCACTGGGGACAAGAATATTTAATCCCTAGAATTGTTATATGGCAGAACTGATTATGTGCCTGCCATTGACGACAGGTGATTGCCAAGAACAAACTAGACAATTCCATGGTTTCCCATTCCAGTCCTTAACTGGCATATTCTTATGAATTCTTCCTGTGTATGACTCCATATTGGTTGCTTCTTGGCCTAACCACAGTGGATATGAACAGCAAACTATTTATGCTTTTTCAAGTGCTTGAAAAACACCTCTAAAAAAGCTGTAATTTGACCCCCTTCGGGATCCTTTCTATAGACTAAATAGGCACAGTTCCTTTAGGGTTTCTCTTTTTGTAATTTCCTGTGCTTCTGATCATGCTCAATGGCTGCCTCAAGTTTTCTGCAAGTTAAAGTAGAATCACAGTGCCCCACCTGCCAGGGATATTCCCTCTGAGGAGCAGAGAAGATGATGTATCTTAAATGCAGAGTGTTGTAAGGTCCTGTTCAAGTGTGTCCCTTGGGGATTGCCATGCCTCTGTTTATGTAACCTAGTTTGATGTTAGCCTCTTTGGAAGATAGCATGATATCATGAATGTGCCTTGAGTTTGCAGTCTAGTGGAACTACCGAGCACGAGATACTGTGCAGAACTGTTTGCCAGTGATTTTTCCTTTTCTCATGAAGTTTGGGAATTTTTTTGTTTGTTTGTTCTCTCTGCCTTGTTCTTGTGAAGTCTTTTTATCCTCTGCATAACTGTAGAATTTGTCATTTCAGAATTGAATGCTGCTTTATCAGATGATTTCTCCACTTACCAGCTTCTTTATGATTTTTCATTTTTCATCCTGTTCTCTAGCATGATTGTGTTAATTGCACATTTCATGCTTTTCATTAAGAACACTTTTTGCTTTTTGTTCCATCATTCAAGTTGTTGCCGAATATGTTCAAAAGTACTGGACTCAGATCAGGTTCCACTGGAATCCCATTTGGATATCTTCCTGCTTTAATAATTACTTTCTGAGCAGTAATCAGTTTTCATATACTTTTAGATTTTTCAAGGTGAATACTTCTTCCCTTTGAGAGGTACAAGATCATTATGTGGAAATGATAAAACATTTTTTGCTTAGCTGCAATCCATGCTCTAGTTGAAAATTTAATCTTACTTGGACAACAAAGCAATTAAGGATATTTTCTGCAGTAACCTGAAACTTTCTGCAATGTTTTAGACCATCAGAGAAACAAAGAGATTATTACTATTTTAAACAAGAATTACAAGGTTTTGAATGTTGCTTGTTTTTTTATTTGTTTTTGTCATTATTTGTTTTGAGTGTGAGGCTGGTTGTCCAAGGACATTTTAGGAATGTTACTGTCACATTCTCATGAAGAAAAACAAAATGTTATTTCAGATGCGGGATTACTTGGTTTAATTTATTTCCTCTTATGACAAATATAAAACTGAGGTACTTCTTTTTTTTCAGTTTTGCTTTTGATAACCACCGTCCATATGATTATTGTTAACTGAATGACACAATAAGCCTGCAGATAGAATACAGTGTTCTGGATTATTAAGAGTTCATTGTCAGTATTTTAAGATGTTGGATGAAATTACATTTTGACCTGATCTCTATAGCCATTTGCTTACCCATGGCTGGGTATTTATGTGCTGTGATCAGAAAAAATAGGTAGGAGTTAACTGAAACTGTCAAGTGCAGCATGTTAATACTGCATGAAATAACTTCATGCTTCTAGCCTGAAACTAACATTCCTTGCTGTAAAAAGAAATATTTTATGTAGCTTATAAAGAGGGATCATTTTAATTTAATTTGGTGTTCTGTAGCAAGAATGTTATGATGTCAGTGTCTCCATAATACATAAATGTCTATGAAAAACTTCAAGAGCATCTGCTACACATAAAAAGGATGTGAGAATTACTCAACTGGCAGCTGATTCTAGGGGTAAACACCAAGGGCTCAGGAAAAAAACTTGAAAGTAAAAAGCCGATTCTTTCCTTTAGATAAAAAAATCCACTAGTAAGCAACGGTAATCTTTAATGTGTGATAAAATTAAAAAAAAAACAGCTAAGCTACTTTTATATTTACAGAACTGTTAAGTAATTCATTAAGGAAGAAAGAAGAGTAGACATAGCTGTATCTAAGTTTAGCTGACATAATGGCTTTGCCTTGTCTGTGTTCTTTCACAAGATGACTTTGATTAATATGAAATCCAAGGCTAATGTGAGCTGTACTCATTTTCTTTCCATTATATTGAGTAAAGTTATATTCAGCATCTATGAACTTTTCAGTATCTTGAAACTTCTAAAGTTCAAAAATACCTAGAAAGCTATTTTACCTTAGAATAGAATTAAATTGAAATGTTACAATTAATTTCCTAAATGTTTAAATCATTGAATTAAACCTGAATTAATCTATGAGATAATTCTGGGTTATATTGTTAACTGTTGGTTTGTACCTAAACTTGGCAGTTTGACACTGATCTTCAGTCCAAAACAATGGAAGTCTTTTGCTCATTCCAACTTGTAGCTCCCCTGTTACATGACTGTTCCTATCTAGGAATCACCTTATTTTTTTCAGGTCAGTGTTGCATACCACAAGCTGGTTGAGATTGGGGTATTTCTTTCTCTTGCCTTCATCAAAGATGTTTTGCTTCTCATGCACTCTTATACTGCAGCATTTCTATATAAGAGACAGAAAATACTTTTGTGTAGCATTGCTCTTAAAATGGGGACAGTTATGCTGCAGGTGTTTTACAAGAAGTAAAAGAAAGGCCATCTTAGACTGCCAAATAAATTTGCCCAACTTTTACTCATGATCTGGATGCTTACCCTGTTAGGATGTCTTATCCTTTGCCTGGTTCATTTGTTCTTCTCAATTTTCCTGTTCTTATGTAGATAAACATGAATATTTTCAAAACTTTTCAGAACTCAGTAATATGTTAATTATGGTATATTTTCACTTACATATATTGAAGACTCAGTACAGTCTTATTTTCTTACCTTCTAGGTCTTCTTCATTGCTAGGCCTCACTACCTTCAGTCTGCCTTGCTTTTGTCCTAGTTTCAGCTAAGATTTTTTCCCTGCATGGGAACTCCCTTAGGCTGTCTTTTTTCTCAATCTTTTACTATTTTTATTCCAAGAACTACATGTAAATTATATCTCAGGTTTTACTTTGTGTTTCAGCTTCTGCTATATATGATAGACAGTACAGCTGTCAGCAAGTGCATTTAGTTCAAAAATGTGTTTCTTCTCTTACCTTTCATTGTTGCATCTAACTAATACTACTTCAGTGTGAAAAAAACTTCCTGTTCATGCAGGCATAGCCTATGCTTTTGTACACTGAGTGAGAAGCAGAGAGCTAGCTGATTTTTTCACTCACAGATTTTCACAGCTAATACTATTCTTGTATAAGTAGCAGTTAAAATCTTTCCCTAATAACTCCTAACAAGAATGTAGGTCAGAACAAAAGTCCTCTCTAAAAAAAATCATCTTGAACAGTAGCAGCAGGGTTGAAAAACCACAAGAAGTTATCCTGTATTCTTGTGTTATTATTTCAGTGTTTGCATGCATCTGCCTACAGAGATGCATATATTAAATCAATTTGTGTGTGTTTACTTTGACAGATGATGTTTCCATTAGCTGCCCTTTGGCTTGTGAGTGATTTTCTGTGATTGTTCACTATGTGGCTCTTCTGTAACTAACACCTACTGTTTTCTGGCACAGTTTTCTCCTTCTGAGAAGTTTTTCTATGAAGTTGTATTTTATATAGACACTTTCATGTCACCTGCACCCTTTCCCAGGAACTTTCATATGTCTGTTTGTTCTGCAGATTGAACTTGGGAGTAATTTCTTGTTGATGTGATCACAGGTCTAGAACTGTTGGCTCTCAGTTCCAAACACTCAGAAATGAAATTTCTGGCTGTGTGTTTTCATTGCATGAGGTCCCTCTATTCCCACAATATGAAAATGTTTTTCAAAGCACATGCAGCAAGATATAAATTACTGAAGAAAACACCACATCTGTACCAGAATACATCGTAGGACATGACAAGCTGCTGGTAGGGTTCAAATCAGGGATCTGAAATTCTTCCTCTGTTCTGTGACTAGAATGGAAGGAATTTATCTTCTTAGGCTCTTAAATAAGCAGGATTTTGTTCTTTTGGGTTTTCCCTCTAATAATACTCCTAATCTGATTTGTCGTTCATCGGTGAAGCAAAACAATATCTTAGTCTTTTGCATATTGCTAGTGCATAAGCTAGCGCTGTGCAAGGGGAAAATCAGCTCCTGTGATTTGTTTTTACTTAATTGGCCACTTTATTAAAAATTTTTCAAGTGAAATTCATATGCTTTCTGAATTCCCTTTTTAAATCTGTATTTGTAGGAGCTCATAATATAGCTATAACATTGCATGTACCGTTTTTACAGAAATTAAATGTTTCAGGCAAAACCATTCTTTATTTCTTTGCATTTAAAATATTTTTGTTTCTAAGATATTAGATAATCTAACTTTATTATTAATAGGAAAGAGCCGAAGAAAACTTCTGCTGTCAAATGAAAATATAAGACAAATTTTCATTTTGTATGTTTATTATCAAAGCTGACCTCTAGTGGTTACAGAATGGAACAAATGCAGTGTTAGCTTCCTTTATATTTTTTTATTTTGAAATATTATTGCAATTTTTCCAATCAGATATGAATGTTTTCCTTAAAAACCTTGCATTCAGAATGATTAATATTAATTTTCCAGACACATCTCTAGGTGTAGTGATTTGAAATCAGTGGTGCTGTAATTTTAAGGGAGCTTTTATAAGGAACAAGAGCAGCTATAGAGGGTCAGAACTCCTATTTCTCAAGACAAATACCAGATAGCTCTATTTCATCCATATACTTTACATCTGCTTGCTGAGTCTGAGAGTTTTTTAGGAGGGCCATATTCAGCTGCCAAAGGCTCGAAGCAGTATGTTACAGCAGTTCAAGACAATATACTGTACTTGAGGACAAAAAAGGGAGCTTGATTTTATGTTCAGGTTCTGTTAATTTCAAAGTTAAGCTTCGCAACCACAGCTTAAGAGCTGAAAAGCTCCTCTAAGTCTGAACTGAATGTGCATTAGGTACTTTAAATCTGGGTTTTATTAATATGAAAAAGGAAGGACTGACTGTTTGAACTCAAGAAATAGTAAGATATGAGTTCTGAAAGAGGAAACTACAACCTTTTTTAACTTTTTTTTTACTATTACTTCTATTTTAATGTGTTTATTTTTAGGGGCTGGAGGTGTAATTTAAACATTTGAAAGCAATGAAACCTGGTATGGCATATGCCACTGCAGCTCTCAAAACCAGCGAGAGGGAGAGATCACCAAAGAGAGGGAGAGATAAAGCTGCCATTGTTACCTTCACAGAAGTGGCCTGAGTGCCATACTGCTTCCTAGGGCAGTAGGAAAAGAGCATCTTAAGGTCTCAGGTGGCAGCAGCTTTCCCTCTAAATAAAAACAGAGCAATCAAGGTTAGCAGTAGCCAACTTTTTAAGAGCAAGATTCTCTGGATTATTTTTCATTGTCTGTGCTTTAATATTACAAATTCAATAATTAACTAGCTTGTGAATTTCATTTGATCTTTTTAGCAAATTGTATGTCTGGAAAATGATGTTTTGTGTCTTTCCCTGATTTTTCATTTTGGCTCTTTATTCCAAGGTGAAGTTCATGTAGTAAATGGTTTTTAACAAAGTTTGCTGATGGTCCTTCTCTAAGCATTGCAATTACCACAGGTCCAAATCTGTGAGCGTATCTTAGAGGAGGAGGTGTGGGGAGTATTACATTCTTGCCTTACTCTAAAAGTCTCCATGTACTCTCTTACAATTTCTTTTATGTTTTGGGAAGTAGTGGAATCTCTTTAGTATGAGGAACAGTTGGCAGAGGTATAAAGAAGGCAAACTCCCTCACTTGATTGGTAGCCTAGTAAAATGGTATCTCTAGACTGCATTGATTGCATGTTTAAATTCAAAGGTAGAAATTGCCTCTAAGTAGTCAGAGGACATTTTCAGTTGAGATAACCTTAGTCAGAATCATTTACAGCTTTTACCTTCCATCTTGCTGTTTCTTGGCATATGCTGACTTGAAGAGTTTATTTACAAAACTGAAACAGGCTGACATTTTTGACGGTAAACACTGGTTACAGAAATACCTGAATCAAAACAAGGGAGATGAGAAAGGTATCTCCCTGGTTTCAGCCTGTTAATAAACACTGGGCCTATGTCAGAGAGCAATAACTGATATTTGAAAAGAGGGTAACCTATTTAAATGTCTGTTTTAGACCCAAATCAGAAAATGCATGGATATTTGCAAAACCAAATGCAGTACAAGCCGTTGGGGTGATGTCATTTGGTAAGTGTTTTTTGCCATTTGGGTTTTTTTTCAATAATCAATTGTAAGAAACTATATTATTTTGAAACTAGAACTATTTAATATTTTGAAACTAGAACTATTTAATATTTTGAAACTAGAATTTTTTTAATATTCATGTTAAACTGGTGTTGAAAAAAAAAAGAAATTGTGTGAATGATTCATATGAATGTCATTGTTATTGTGTAAGACGTTAACCTCCTCCAGTGTCCATTTGGCCCTGGAGGCTTGCCACTGTAGCAGAGACAGTGTGCATGTAGGGGCAGCTCACCTGTGCAGGTCATCCTAAAGCCCTGCATCAGTGGGTTTGTCTGACTGATAAACTGAGGGGGCTGGGATCATTCTGTATTCCCTTGGGTAACCTCTAACAGAAAAGTCCTCATTCTGAAATCTGTTCCTGCCTGCAGGAGCTGCTATATTATTTCTTGTTAGCATTGTGATAATCTGAGGCCTCCCAATGATTGCTGCTGCCTAAAATGGATGCCATATGAAGTCTGAAAGTAGCAAATGGCTCTGTAGATTTAAAAAAAAAAAAAAACAACAACTTCTCAAATCTGCTGCTGGGTTCTTAAGTAAAGGGAGGAGGAAATAGCTGTGGAATGGAGATGTGCAGGGTGGGAAATGGCATAGCATTTAAGGATAATGTAATCAGAATCATCTGAGGATGAATATAAACCTTCATCAAATCAACTAAGCAAGCAAAGGTTCAAGCCATTTATCTTTGCCACTCATTGCAAGATTAATGTTTGTATTTAATAATGAGTGGATTCAAACTGTGCAGTGTCTCTATGCATTTATGCATGAATTCATACATTTGCTTTAACTGTCATGTGTGTTTCAGCATTCATCTGCCACCATAACAGCTTTTTAATATATGGGTCTCTGGAAGAACCCACATTAAAGAATTGGTCTCAAGTCACACATATGTCTGTGGCCCTTGCTCTTGTCATCAGTGTAGCATTTGCTGCCAGTGGATATATGACTTTTACAGGATACACAGAAGGTAAACTGCTTGATCCCTCAGTTTTGGTGCTTGCTATAATCCTTACGTTTCTGCCTTCCTGTCTGATTTTTTTCCGTAAACATCTTGGTGACTGTAAAAATGCAAATATCATAGTACATTTGGGCAGAAATAGGACACTCCTCATAGTTACCC
Source organism: Ammospiza nelsoni (assembly GCF_027579445.1). Classification (NCBI taxonomy): domain Eukaryota; kingdom Metazoa; phylum Chordata; class Aves; order Passeriformes; family Passerellidae; genus Ammospiza; species Ammospiza nelsoni. The sequence goes on from NC_080639.1 coordinate 21,986,226, forward strand.
AACAACCAAAATGTGATCCAGAAATGTCAGCTACATGCTAATAGCTGTCAGATTCTTAAGCATAAGCCTCACCAGTGGAAGTCCCATTTGTATACTTCCATCACTGAAACACTTCGAGGACTACACAGCTATGATTTATCCACATGGTCCAACAGCAGAGAGCAGTAAGAACAAAAATTTCCTACAGGGTATCTGGTATATATCTGTGTATATTTTCTTACATTTTTTCTTGTCTGTACTAATACAGCATCCTAGAGTTAGAGATATTTCCTATCTTTGCAACAGCTGTTCTGGTGTTGCTAATCCTACTGTTCCATATGAATACACATAAATATATATAACCAATGTTGCATCATGCTATTTAACATCATTTTGTTGAAGTGAAAAAGGTATGTTCATAAGAACAAGGTATAAATTGGTTTCAGTGCATTACTTTCTTCAGAGAAAATACACATTTCATTATCAAGCATATTTTCTCTTGCTTAATAGTGACATTCCGGATTGTAGGAGGAGGCTTCCAGGCTTTTTCCTTTTCTGATGAGCAGCAGCATTTAGTTGAGAACAAAGAAATTGTAGGATGGGGGCTCCTGGTTTATGTGTCCTTTTTTCCTGCCTCCAGTGCTTACTCCCGCAGAGTAAGTCACTGTCCCAGATGTACTGTAGGTAGACCGAATGCAGGCTGGCTGAGAACTTTCAAGTACAGAAAGCTCTGCCAGCAGCTCCTCCTCAGCTTATGACTCTTGTGTTAGCATGTTCCATCTCACCTTTGTCTTCCCTGCCAAAATCTTTTGGCTGTTTAAAGTACACCTTATTGCTTCTTCAGTGCCATTGTGATTCCTAAAGAGGTAAATCATGAGACACTGTTGTAACCACATAAAAGCGAACTGATAGATCATCTGGTCACTGTCTTGTACTGTCTCTTGTGCTTCAGAGATCATTATTACAGATTCATGGTAAAAAACAAGCAAGTTGATTTGAATTTTATAGTGATGCTTTCGTTTTTAGATATAAGATGATTTGCTAGGTAATCATTGCTAGGTAATATACATCCATATGTATATAATGGGCCTTTGAGGTCAGGATACTTAACCTTCTTTTCTACAGCTTATTAGCTGTGATTAGATACTGTCAGGGAAATGCAGTTCTCCACAGGTAATTCACCTTTTTAATGTAATTGTTGGTCTAGGAGTTTTTAGGGAAAATTTTATTTTCTACACATGAGCTTTCTTTCTGAATCTGTCACATATTTATTTAATCAAACACTGGCATCTCATACAAAATCTATATTAGAGAAGATAACAGATGACAAACTCTGATATGTGTATTTTAAAAGATTTTTTGAAGATAAATGCTGCTTGAGGTAAAAACACTGCTTAACCAGCAGGATAAGCTGAAGGTTGTTCCTGGACATAACCTGTGACTGTAACTAGTTTTTAGTTACATGTCAGAAGAGGGAATCAGAAAATCTCAATTACTCCAGTAACCTGACTTCAAGTTGCAAATACAGGTAAATTATGTGAGGTTCAAGCTAATTGGTGTTTTGTTATGCCTCAGGAGATATATTTGAAAACTACTGTAGAGATGACAACCTTGCTACCTTTGGAAGGTTTTGTTATGGAGTTACTGTAATTCTGACCTTCCCCCTTGAATGTTTTGTGACCAGAGAGGTAAGAATTTATTACATTTTCCCTTTAACACTGTTGTTATATATTAGTAATATTGTCACATTCTTAATACATATTGCAGGTGAACTTTATGGTTGATCTGTGATAAATACCAGCATATTTTATCCTGCAACGTGCAGTCAGTATGGTGGACTGGTTGTACTGTTTAAACACTGGCCATATAATGTTGTTTTATATTTATTATAATATTAGTCAACATTATATTAAATAATTACTTAATAATATCAGGACTGCTTAAAATTTCAAGTTTGACATAAATGACACTGTTGTTATTGTGTTGAGAATAGCCAAAAATACAGACTTTTCAATCTTAATAGTTTTTCTTTTTAGAAGTATATCCATCTAGGATATTCATCCATTTAATGAATAATTGTAAGTGGATTTATTCTGTAATGGGCAAATGGGAAAAGAGTAAATTTTGAAATCCTGCAGGTATAACTAAGTCAATTTGGCAAGTGTTCTGAAATACTAGTAATGATTGTTATGAGTAATTTTTGGAAGCAAATGAAGATATTTTCTTGAGGCAAGGTAAGTAAAATTCAGCCAGTGCATTCTCACCCATTCCTTTAGTTTTCTAAGGTTAGAAGGTTTGGAGTAAGTTGTTTGATAACATAGGGAGAAAAATAAAGGTTTAAAATTGTGTTTCTGTTTCAGGTGATTGCCAATGTGTTTTTCCATGGGAACCTCTCAACAGTTTTCCATGTTGTTGTGACAGTAGTTATCATTGCTGTGGCGACTGGTGTATCATTAATGTATGATTGCCTTGGAATAGTTTTAGAGCTGAATGTAAGTGAACCTGTCTACTCTTCTATTTAATACATCACTTATTAATAAATAAGAACTTTTTAAAATCCACAGGTCTACTGAAAATCTTACATAATTTGTCATAGTCAGTAGTAATGTTAGAAGAAGGAATTACTGCTTCAAACACAGATAACTAAGGGTGAAAGGAAGTTCAAGAAGTAAAATTCATATGGTTGGGGGAGGGTTTTAGAACAGTTTTGTAGATAAGGCAAGTGGCTATGACCTACAAAATTTGTTAAGCTGCAGCAGAAATCACTGAAATACTCATCCAAAGTGTCTAGTGGTACTGAATTTAGCATTTCTTTCTTCAGTCCCTGCTTCTGATTAAGTTGGCAAATTACTTAGCACTGGGGCAGATTCTAGGGACTGCCTTGTGCCACAGGGGCAAAAACCAGAGGGAGGTAGAAAGAAAAAACCAGTAGGAGCTGATTCCACAGATATTACAGTAGTGACCACAGAGATGGTCACTAGAAATATACAATCAAAAGCAAGCAAAAAAAGCAAGCATTCCATCAATGCAGTGTTTTTTTTTTTTCTTAAGCAGTTAGTCAGTAGTCAAGCTGATGGCTTTATTCAGTCGCAAAGAGAAGATAGTCAGGCATCTGCATGGGTAGGTCCTATCTTGTGAGGGTTTTTTGCTTTTCCTTTTTAAGAGAGAATTTGACAATACAGCTGTAGGTATTTATTGGATGTAATAATTATGCTCAGAAAGATTGTTCAGTCTTGATACCTAGCAGTAGGGAAAACTGAATAGACAGAGTATTTACATGTGAGAGAAAGGGGATCTATCTTTTCAGCTGGCTTTCTGTCCTGCAGAAGAGCTGTCTTACGGCTGTTCACCACAGATGGCATTTGATACTATTTCTCTGACCCTGGTTACTCGTTCCCTGCTTTCTGGTTTTAGAACAAAACAGAAGCTATTGTGTTTGCCTGGTGGTAATTCCCCAGGGAAACTATTGGGTCATATGGGAGTTAAAGGATTTTCTTTGTTATTCTTTTACTGGGATGCTGGGTTGTGTTACTTCAGACACCTAAAGCTTAATTTTCATGGAGGAGAAACTTTGTGCTTGTTCCTATTTCTGATGTCTGTACTGATGACTGTTAACAAGTTCTACCATACAAATATTGGAAATTTTGTACAAATGATGATGTAAAGTTATTACTTTGGCTGGATTACCATCTGGCCATAATTAAATTGAAACATAGTGTTTGTTAAGTATGTAACTAAATAAACATTCAAAATTTCTGCATAAAATTGCTCCCTTTTGGCATGTAACAAATATGCTAATCTGCAGTGGCTTTACTATAAAAAGAATTTTTGAAAGTGCTTTTTGTTTGTCCCTTCTAAGAGAGCATTTAAAGAGGAGCTGAATTTTTAGTGAGAAGAAGGGTTCTACTCTGCCAAAAGGAGCTTTACTTTCATAGGGAAGTCAACCTAAATCAGGTTATAAATGTCAAAACTGCTCAGAATTCTTTGAAATGCTACATGATGCTTCCACTTTTCAAAAAATTTTATTCCTTTTAAGGGCAGTTATATCACAACTCCTCCATGGAATTATCTTAAATATTTTAATTCAGTTCAAGTATTGAAGAATTATGTTTAGACTTTATCTCTTAAGCTGAGAAACTTTGGGAAATAAGATTAAATGCTTCTTGCAATGTTAAAATATTCTTCTCTATCAGCAAAGCAAAAGCATTTAAATAAATCTTAATTATTAGAAATAGTTTAACAGATATTTTTGCATATTTTTGGGACCTTTTTTTTGGAAAAAAAAGGTTTTACATGCAGCAACACAGGAAAAGGACTTTATCCACTATTTTTACTGTTGTATCAGTCTAATCACAACTGTTAAAAAATTTAGGTTTTTGTTCTTCACATCTAAATAAACATGCTTATGAGTTTTTTCTATTGCTCTTTCCCCCACACAGGGAGTTTTGAGTGCTACCCCGCTTGTTTTTATCATCCCATCAGCGTGTTACCTAAGGCTGTCCAAGGAGCGCTGGAACCATCCAGATAACCTCATATCCTGCCTGATTCTTGTTCTTGGTGTGCTAGTGATGGCAGTTGGGTTTGTCATGACTGTCTTGCATCCCCAGGAATGTAGCCATGGAAAAGAAATGTTCTACTGCTCCCCTAGTAATGCTTCTTTACACAACAGCACACTTCCACCATAGGTATTTACTTACATACTTGATTTTATGCTGCCATCCTTTTTCAGGTGAGACTTCAGTTTTAACTGTTGAAACACAAAATCTCAGAGGTGCCTTTCAGTAGACATTACTTGAATAACTTGCAAGCCTACCAAAAAGTTTGCATTTTTTAACCTTAGTCTGCAGTGCTGTTTAAAAGCGATAAATTAAATGTTTTGGAATGTAAACCTTTCCCATGTTTCCTTGATTTAAATTAGTTTTTATTAATTTTATAATATTTCAAGTGTATTTATTAGCACACTATAGTATGGGGGTTTTTTGAAGTCCTGAGAAAAAGTATTTTTGGATCTCTGTGTACTACAATTCTGCTCTTAAATGAATAGACCCTTATTAATTCTGTCTTTGATTTTGCAGTGACTGTCCTTTAGAGCTGAAAGGACAGTCTTCCCTTTTACTGGATCTTGAGTCAAAAGAAATTATTTGTTCTGACTAAACTGTAATGGATACAATTTAATTGTAACTGTTACAATATGTGGTCTCGTAATTAAAAAACTGCACAAATAAATCCACAAGAGTGGATTTCAAAAGATTGAACTAGGCAGTCTTTGTAAAAATTTCAAGATTGACGAAGAAGGAAATTACATTGCAGCTCAATTCTTACATTTATAATATTATTCATTATTTCTGAAGCTGAATTGAAAGTAATATTCTAAACCTGATTATCATTCTAGTCCTCTGTTGTTTTTCAGTATATGACTAACGATTTTGACATGATTTGTCAAATTTTGGTGATTTGTTACGTTTTCCAAAATTCATCTAACATAAAGGATTCATGTATATATACGTATGTGTATAAATATACATATATACATAAGTATATATAAAAATAGACTCATATGCCTATAGAGTAGGACTAATTTGAGGTTGAGTAATATGAGTATCCTCAGTCATATCAGTGCTGTCATTTTGAAAATGTTTTGTTACCAAATCAAAATGTGTACTTGAGTTAATTTTTGCATTATTGTGATCCTAGTGGTTCCTCATGCCAGCTAGATGTGTAATGCTACTTCATTTTTATGCTGCTTAAGGGGGATTGGTTTTGTCTTCATCTTGCATGACAAAGATATGTCATTCAAGACTTCCAGCTAAACAAATGTGCAAGCAAGGGTCACTAATACATATGATAATACTTGTGAGAATAACACACTTTTTAAAAGTAGTGCTTCCAAAATAAATGCTTTATATATACCAGGGTTTTTTGTTGTTTTGTTGGGATTTTTTTTTAAGTTGTAAAGCAATTAGAGAAAAACGTGAGTATTACTTTTCTCTACAAAGTGTCAACTTTGAGGGTGATAATTTATTTGTTCTCCAGGTACTTGATACTGTTCACCAAGAATATTTCTCACCAGTTTAGATTCAGTAATAGCTGATTTTTTCTTAGCTGTGGGTGAATCGTTACTGAATAGATTCACTTTTTTCTATGCCAAATGGAATCAAGCCCAAATAATATTTCTTTGTGACCCCTAAGATCTTTTTGATAATCATAATTCTTTCATGAGCCTTGTTGTTCTTTTTTTTTTCTGATTTTTTTTTTCTTTTAAAATAGGTTACCTTGTTTCAGGTATTAATTATAAACTATCTTTGCTACAGAGTATCATTGGAATAATTTCCATGTCATTCTACTGAGGCTGTGTTATTATTAAATCATGTTTGCCTATCCTTTATGAAGGATGAGTCTTTATATGCTTTTCTGCTTTATAAATTAAAATGTAAAGAATTCTTTTTCACTGTTTGTTTTAATTTTTGAAGTGTAAAGTCTGAAGTAGCAATGGTCAGTTAAATGTTTTCATTGTTGCTAAAGCTTCTCTTGCTCTTAGAAGTTTCTTTTGCCAAAACTAATTGAATTCATGTAATTATGTGCTCAGCAGTTTTCATTTGTGAATTTCCCAGGTGATGATGGGGTTCTCCCAGCCATAAATATATTGAAAATGGGAGGTTGTGTGTCAGAGATGCCAGAATTTAAAATTAACTGCTATTTGCCTAAATATATAAAATTATGAAACCCATGATCCCTTCCTTTCCAATATTACATAGTGAAACTTACCTTTATTGAAATGACAAACAGTAGCAATGTGGTAAATTCTTTTTTAGGACCTAGGAGATCCAAATACAGAAAGATAATACATCATAACAAAAATTGTGATAACCATTGTATTTTGCAAACACTTAAGAGTCCCCAAAATAAAATCGTAAAATCTATTGGGAACCTCTCACTGGCCTCAGCATGTGCAGGATCTCAGTACAGTCTTAGTGCTTCAAGCAGAGGTGTGCTAGGAGTAGCATTATCCCCAACCCCAAATGCCCCGTGGTGACAGAACTTCAGAATGCATGGAGGGAGAAGAATGTTCCACAAGTACTTACTGGCAGGATTTTCACATCAAAAGCTGGTAGTGTGACTCACTATTTCTCCAAGCTCCTCTCTCCAGCTGAGAAGGCATTTCAGGACACCAGATGTACAATTACCATTCTCACAGGAGCTAAGCAGACAGTTTATGACTTTCTAGAGCAAAGTGCTTCTTACCAATCACAGAATTTCTAGATAATTTTCCTTCCTCCTCAAGTTTCTCTCTGGGGGGGGGGGGGGAAGCAAAATGGCTCAAGTTTGCTAAATGGTCATATTTCTGTATATTTTTCACACACAAAATCTTTATATCTCATATAACATACATTCATATTTTCTGCATCTGATAGGGGAAGGATATTTATTTACTATATACACTGTTTACTATATACACTGTTTAGTATTTGTGACTCAGTGGAGGACAAAACTTTAAAAGTAGTGTGAGGATTTATTTGGAACATGGGGTAAAAGGGCAAAAGTAATAAAAGCAGCAGAGTGAACAAATGTATTGGGAGTGCAAAACATGAGATTGAACAATTCAAACATAATTCACAGAAAAGTTCTAGTTTTAGTAGTTCCGTTGTATGAAGATCTAATTTTTAAGTTCTTGAGTTTTGGATTTATTTTTTTTTTTAAGAATTGATGTAAATTCTAAAACATTTAAAATTTTAATTCAGGCTAGTGAAGGAAATAAGTACCAGCTTTCCAGTTTCTGTCATTCAGTGCTCTTGGAGAAGTTGAAATTCAGGTACATGCTTAATACATGACTCAAAACTCTTCATGGATAGAAAGTAAACTATATGGTTATTCCTCTTTCTGCTTATCTTTCTGTTCTCTCCTAACTAAATGTTGATTCTAGGTGCTTCATAAGCAATACCATATGGAAAAGTTGCCATATGGAATTCCAAAATAGCATTCAAGAAAAATTCAGAAAGGTCTGAATTTTCACATGTGATTTCCTAAAAGAGACAGTATCCACTAAACACTGGAAATTCCCAGTAAGATTCATGGACTTACTGTCTTAATACAAATACAGAAGTAATGAACCTAAGACAAAGTTAGAAACAAGCGAAAATTACTATAAGACACTGTAGGAATAAATGACAGATGTCATTCTATAAAACCTGCATTGAGATGGGGTCATGTAAATTATCTTTCAAGGTGCAGCTTATGTCTGCCACAAGCAACACACTTGTCAGACTCTTCAGCAGTGTCCTTTGTCTAGATGGAGGCAGGACAGCTGACAGTGGTGATTTGCTGTCTCTCAAGAGCGCCCGCCTGGGATTGCATGGCGGGATGTTGTAACCACCTCGTGGGACTTGAGCTTCGAGAGGCAGGGGCTGTCTCATATTTTTCTTTGTATTCACACACTGCTTAGCACAGTGTATGAATACAAAGGGATGACAGGGCCTCCTAGGTGCAGTAACACAAGCAGTAGTTATTATACTGTGGTCATGTTTTGCTGCTTCTCTATCATTCTATCCTGTTGCAGTCATCAGTGGATAACATAAATACATCACTGGGTGAAAGAGGGTCCCTTTGCTGCTATTTTTGGTTATATTTGGGGGGAAAAAGGTTTAGACGATACCTTCTCAATGTTTGGTTCATTGCATTTTGTGGCTCTTCAGGAAAGGACATGCGTGCCACATGCCTTATTAGTAGTCAAAGTAGTTATTCTAGTTTTGGCAGTGCTGCATGAAAACTCTTGTGAAAAAGCAGTACCTTGTCTATTATACAGAATATGTTCAAATGCAGGGCCATTCTAGCCTTTGTGGAACAACAATTAATTCATCAAAGGAGGCATAGCTGGGGTTGTGTGACATTTGATGGAGTGACAGCTGCCTAATTTTGGCCATCTTTCTTATCAACCCACTAGGAAATACAGCTTTGAGGACAAAAGACAAATATTTTAAAGCTTAAACTGACTGCTTAGAAAAAAATGGAACATTCCCTACAGAGCAACAAAATTACATGATCACAGGGACGTACATTTAAAACTCTTTCCCTTACACTGAGCACTAACTTTTCTATGTCACCATGCCTTTTTGTCACAAAGGAGTATTTCTGCAGCACTAAGTTTCAGGCTCTTTTTTGTCATATTGCAAGAGATACGTTACTAAGTGACATACAGATATCTTCCCATGGTGTTTTACTGAAGAAGTCACTTGACTAGGAGCTCACATTAAAAAAAAAAATAATTGAAAAGAAATAAAACATGATCATATGCAAACAATGTTCCAGTCACTTAAATTCACTTCTGCTTATTTGCTCCTTCTCTTTCTAGTTCTTCCCTGGTTTATTTTTTCCCAGAAAGGATTGTCTGTCTTTTGAATCAGGTCTTTTATATCACAGCTCAGTGTTCTGCTGTGTGAAGTACAAAGTATTTTCTATTTTTTTACATTAATATTCTTATCATCAGCCTACTGTGGAATAATAGATATCTTAAAATAACAGGAGTTTTCACAAAAGGGTTATTATCTTTCCAGAACCATGTAGTTAGCTGTCTTCCAGAGAAGAGAGAAATCCCTAAAGAGATAGATCCCTAAAATTAAATTCTGAAAGGGGTAGCATATAAGACAATATCATAACACAGAGTTTTCCAGCATTTTAAATTAGTGGCATACTATATGTTGGCACCAAACTTTTGTGACAGTTCTAGTTGGCCTGCAGTGAGAGACAAATGGTGTTCTCAGACTCCCATTAATTTATTTAACAGTATATATTAAATCTGTAAAAGTAAAGAAGTCTGGACTTCTTGGAGCAGAATTTATTCTGTAAGCTTTTCTGGGTTCTGTTGCAAGCCACTTCATATTATTAATTACTAGTAGTCTGTTCAGACATTCTTTTATGAAAGTGCAGTTCCTCCTTAGATGCATATTCCATTGTAATTTTTTTTCACTTGGAAGGCTGTGAAACTTGTAAGGTGCTTCCAGAAGGGCTTATATCTTGGAATTAAAGCAGGATGCAACAAGAAAAATATCCTGAAATTTTAGTAGGACATCAAAAGAGGAGACTCCTGGAACTGAGTAATGAACTTCCTTGAAAACTTGCAAGTACTCTCAACTGATGGTTAAGGCTTTCAAAACTAGAGCAAAAAAACCCCAACATTGTTCCTGTTCTTTAGTTGGATGTAAACCGGGAATTCAGAATGTATTTGTAACTTCAGGCATCTCAACACATTGTCTCTATAGCCATTCACTATTACATGAATTCTGCTGTTTCCTCGGGTATGATGCCAATGCATGACTTGTGGGAGCTTTTTATAAATATGTAACAAATAAGTCAGTACAGACCTGATGATTATCCAGGTGTTACCAGCTATTGGGAAATTTGGTTGTTGTTTTAGAAGCAGACCAGCAGATGGTGCTCAAAAATTAGTTGCATCAGAACTGAGCGGTGCATTTCAGTTCATTTTGTTTATTTGTTCTTATTTGTTTGGGTTTACTTTTGTTGTTCATAGAATGGCTATTACACACATTTCTTCATTAAATGAAACTATAAATAAGGATGGAAGAACAGAATACCCAGCAATTTGTGGAATTCTATCTCTAAATTCACACTGATTTGGCTTTTTCCTAGCAATAATTTTTGGGTTTAATTTTTATCTTATTGTATTACTTAATTTCAGTTAAAATGCTAACAGCTTTATCTGTAAACTCTGGCTTTTCTCATAATCAGACTGAGATTGTCTTGTAGTTTTAAGCATAAATGTTACACAATTTGGAGGGTGATGGTAGATGCAGATGATGGTTATTAACTTCTTTTAAAAAATATAAAAATTCTCTGTTTGAACTGAAGTTTAGCTGCAATGATACACAGTAATCTTAAGAGCCTTGGGAATTTTACACACAGTCCAATAAACACAAAACTTTCTGCAAATCAGAAAATCCAGTGTTAATGTTGTATTCAGAAAATTAATGTTGACTTTTGTTAAACTGCAGTAAATTCAGCATACTCTGCCATGCTGCTAACTCTCAGTCCATGGCAGTGACAACCTGTTGACATGCTATATTACAGATTCTGTGGATGGTATGCCCAGGTGCTTTGAAAGTTGGCAGCTTTACAGTCCCTGCTTTCTTGGATGTTTCATGTGCAGACACCTTGATAAATTCCCAGTTCAGTTTATGTTACAGAGTGTGAAGATGAACCTAACTTGGGAGCTGTGTAAGCCCCACCCAAGGCATATAGTCTATTTTAAATTAAATATATTGGCAAGTTAATGAAGATGTTTTGCTTGAATATTAAAAACTTAATACTAGCAGTAACTGCCTTGAGGTAGTTACAGTGGAGTGAAGAGAGAAATTTGATGAAAAATAAAACAAGTGGCAAGTGGTGTAGTGGCAGTGGCATTTTGTGCAGGAGGGATGAATGAGATTGGTCTTTGGCAGGACAGGCATGTTGTGTTCAGTGCTTACTTGCATATCAGTGGAGACAGCTACAGAATTCACAATGAATGTGAGAAGTCTATGACAAGTAACAAAGTTCGGGCTTCATCATTTCCAGTAAAATGCAAGTAGTGTGCACTACACTAGATTTTGGGAAGTAGAAGTTTTATATGGGCATACACACAAAATCAAAACCACCTGTGCATTCTTTGGAAAGCAGAACACGCAGCTTAGAAACAAGAAAAACTTGCAAAGCAACATGCAAATAAAACAAGGTACTGGTCTTGTTTCTTGCTGCTAAGCCTATTGTCATACACCTAATCTTAAGAATAATCTTTCCATTAGTGTTTCAACAAATGTGTCAGGGGAGAAAAAGTAAGGATTTATCTGTTCTCTGTTAGGTTGCACATAAAAGGAGCACATATGTAATACTTAATACAGTATTACATAAAGGGTATCCTAATGCTAATACAGGAAACAATACAGGACCTTCAGAAAAGCATTTTCAAGTAATCACAGCTCTCAGAGTTGATCTGCACTCGTCTTCTTCTGCACTGTTCTTGGCACACCTGCAGCATCCATGAGAAGCATCTCTCTGTTAGGTTTTCTGATGTCAGCTATGGAGACTGCTGTATTTATTTCAGCAGAAAAAAAAAAAAAAGCTGAAATGTACATCAGGATTCAATTCAGAACTGTGAACACATCCATACAGTGTGATTTTCATGGAACTTAAATGTGTGACTCAAGACCTTTGATAAACTGAGAATGAATCAGACTACCCAGAAAGTCCAAAGCAATGTTAATGGACCTGACTTGTAAGCTTTAGGTATAGACAGAAAAAGAAGAGTATTTTTGTAACTGCCACGTCACAATAATCCAGTTAGAAAGTGACATATGCTATGGCTTGAACTCATAGGTGATCAAATGGTTTTCTATTCCTTAGTTCTTATTCTACTGGCAACTGAGGGTCCTGTATGTAGAATACCACTCTGCTTTCTCAATTGCAGGAATTCAGTAATTTATTCATGTTTTTAGTAAACAAACAGGAATTGAAATTGTGTGTGCTGATTTTTTGGACTGTATGAATTACCTGAACTTCCATGGCAGAGTTAGGGACAAGTACAAGCAGGTAATTTGTCTGTACATCTGGAGTCTTTGAATACACCTAATACTGCACATGAAGTTGGAGCTTTGGAGCTGCAGCTCATGTGCAGCTGGAAGTCAAGGCCATCCATTAGAGCCAATGTACCCCAAGGCAAGCTGTTTTGAGCATGTTCTTATGAAAGAGGTCATAAGCTCCTGTGCGAATAACAAAAATGATGGTGACTGAGTTAAGCATAGCTGTAGATCTTTCTCTGTCACACTCTCATCTTTTTCTGGTTTTGATTGTTAGTGCTTTTGTTGCTTTGTTACTCTTGTTGCATATGACATTTACTGTGCGCCACATGATGTTCATCAGTCTTCTTGTTCCAGTAAAGAGAGTGTTTAAAACCTTGTTTCCTGCTCTGATTTCCTAATTGTCTTCAAACAGTTTTATTCACATTCATCTTTGGCTGAGGGATGAGATCATCCTTCTCTTAAACTGAGTGCATATATTTACATTCCTGTTGATCTAATCCACAGTAGACTTGGCCAGTCAGAAAACCAGCATGAATATGCTGAGATGGAGATCATGGGGCCGAGGGTCATGGAGCTCAGGCATGCAATTGTTGCTGACTATGGTTTTCCTGTAAAGAATAGGAGATTGCTGTGACACAGGCTCTGAAGCCTCTGGCAACATGTAGTGGACAAAGAGAGCAGTAGGCTCAGAGCAGGCCTATACAAGCCTGGTGGTTTAGCATCTCTTTTGATAACAGTTTCAACAGAAAGCTCTCTTCACCTGTTGCATGTGTGCTACCTAACATATGCTATCACCCATACTAAAATGGCCTTTCAGGAAAATGCAGTATTGATTATTTCAAAACCTGGCTCTTGCAGTGGGTTATTGAGGCTTTGGAGAGGGGGGACTGGTCTCTAGATCAGAGGCCAAATGGCACAGAATGGGTTATATCCACAGTATGCATCAGTTGGCCCTTGATGTCCCGTGGACAAAATAGAGCACTGCTTTGGCTTCAGGCATAATTTATGTATGCAAATATTTAGAATTAAGGGAAGGATGCACAACACCTCCTGTGACTGGTAAAGGCTTATAAGTGGCATTGTACAGAAGGTATGGGATAGAAAAGTGGCTGGTATAGTCAAACCACACCAGGGCTTGATCTGGCTCTATGTTCCTGTAATTCAGCAGTATAGACACAGGCTGCCTTGGTGACTGGTGAAGTGTGTGATAATTAAAAGCTGCCTGTCAACAGTATCTGGAGATGCTACAGTTCCATTTAAAATTGTCAGACAATGTCAGAGCAGGCTGACAAGGACTAGCATAGGCCTGTTTATGTAGCTCCCACTTAAATAGGCAGACTCAAATGCAGCCCAGAATTACAGTGGTTTTGTGTTCTACCTGCAGAGGGCATTCATACCGTTTAGCACATCATTACTCTCCGGTTGATAGTGAAAGGATTGCTTATGGTTATCTCAGTTATGGGTGCATGAATCAGGAGCTTTATGATAATTGCTTTATTGAGCGTACCTGTCTTTTGTAAAGATTATGAGAACCTCTAGATGAGTACATATGAAACAGATTAAAACTGTGGTTGTGGGAAGAGTGGTGAAAGCTGGTCAGGGATTTTCCTAAGCAAAAATAAATTTTGCTAGCTGAACTACTTTTTCATTGTAGTTACAAAGTGTTTTAAATTATTGTTGTTAATTTCTAGCCCTTTGCATTTTAATAATTTTTAGACATAGTTTGTGCACAGTGCAAAATGCTTAAACTCCTTTTCAATAAAGCTGCTCCACAAAGCTTGTACCTAACTTGCAGAGAGTGGCAAAAGCTACAAGTATGAAAATTTTGGAAAAGACCTAATGAAATCAAGCTAGAATTGAGAAAGGTGATATTTTATTTTCTTGGAACCAAGAAGTGTAAGAAGAAAAAGATAATTATATCAGGGCTATTAATCAAATATTTTTCAAAGCATTTGTTTCAGTTTTAAATTTAATATGAAAGTGATTCTTGTTTTTGAAGAGGGGAGCATGCCCCTTTGGCAGGCTCAGGAAGTATCTTCATAAAGTATCTCCAATCCTGGAAGTGGCTAGGACAAGGAATGTAGACTAGCTGGAAGAACAAGTCTGATAAATGGTAACCCAGGCCCATTGTATCAGACAATGGCAACTGCTGAATAAACACTGGCAGAGCAGTATTAGTCTGCACAAGAGACAAGCTGAAGCACAGAACACTTGAGAACCTATTCATAATATAGCTGTTGATCCTTGGATGCCTCTGGAAGTGAAGATGACTGTTAGAAAGATGAAGATGACTGAAGATAACTGTTAGAAAGTTAGCAGTCTAACAGTTGAAAATAGACTTTCAAGAAACAGAGAGAAAGCAACACGAGAGATGTCTGCCTCTTCTTGAGACCAGGCATTCTATTTCTGGGGATTTGCTCTTAGGACAAACTATCAGACAATATTCTAGGAAGTCTGTATTCATTATGTCAAAGTGAATATGAAGGATGTAATTGAGAATCCAGGGCATTGAGATGAAAATAAGGTGCTTGTCAAGAGGTCATCCTTGGCAGAAAGCGCACCTGGAGTGCAGTACACAGAATTGCTAGAACTGCAGTTTCCTTTCATGTAGTAAGCTAGTGTGTATTCATGAAACTGAGAGTGACTGAATGCTATATTTCAACTTCCACTGCCTAAAAGCTCTCCCCTTGGATGCATATATTTCTGTAGTCTCTTTATACTGTCACAAGCTGCTTGACACAGCTTTCTCCTCTGAACTCTCCTCAGCTCTCTGACAAACCTCATTGACTATTCCTTAGTGGAACTTACATAATAAATATTTGAGTGTGATCACTGCAGATGGGGTGCTAAGACTTGCTGCTTTTAATCATATTTTTAATACTGAAACCTTTCTGCTTATTCACACTTCCAGTAAAAGGGTTTATGAGCTTTATTTGAGAAGTGACTAGGGTTAGTTAATGCCAGGTGGAAGAAATTCAGGAAAGCTTTTATTGCTGACTGACACAGATAATTTTCTGTGGAACCTACCTATCCTTACAATGGGCTCTATAATACTGGGTTTATGGTGCCTGATGGATGTATTTAGGTATGGGAATACAAAAAACATTCTTAGGACTGCTGGATCAAATGTTGCTAAGAGATTAAATTGCAACAGTTACCTGACTTTTCTACGCCTTTGGGTAGTGAAAGGGAGGACTGGACGAGCTGTTGGAACTTGCTGTTTGTTCTAAGTTTGGCAAACGATTCTACCTGTCTTTTCTGTTTCATGTGCTGCAGATGAAACATGGGTACTATTCAGAAAGGATCTGCTGGTGAAGCAGATCTTGAAGCAGATGAGGAGTGAGATTTCTAGCAAAAAAGGGGAAAGGCATTACCACCCCATGTCTTTACTATGAGTTCCCATGCCTTTACTGCCAGTTCCATGGTGGAAACCAGAAAAGTTAAATAGATTGGATTATAATTCCACTGTTCCAAATAGGTAATATTTTTCATCATGCCTACTATGTAAATTTGAGACGACTTCAGAGGCTTTGAGCTGACTTAAAATTCAGTTAAATATCTATGTTTTTTCACTGAACAAGTTAATAATCTCTGGAAAGTATATTTGGTCTTGATGAGACTTCTCATATAAAAATGATAAACTTTGTAAAAGCTAAAACATACAGTACAATCAAGTCCTGTGGTTCCCCTATAATTTCCAGCATGCTTTTTTCTTACCTTTCTTATACCAGCTACTAATTTTCTCCTTCAATAATTTAAATCCTTTCTGTTAATCTGTAACTGAAGTAGACTTTGCAAATGAAATGGTACAGTTCTAATCAGATGGAAGTCTGCTATGGCATTTTGCTATGTGTGGTACTTGCTGCTATCTGGTGCAACCTGGGGAGATCTCTGGAAAGGCCAAATGAACACAAGATAGTAAGCTGGATAAGTATTCTAGCTGGATAAACACAAGAGGTAAGCTGTGTTGCATAGAAGGATTTAAGAAATACTATTTCACTTTCTTCTTTCCAGCATCAGGGTAAAGTTCTTATGGCTTAAGCACATTACAGATTCCTGGTGTTCCCTGTCATATAATGAGGGATAGAATGTAAGAGACTAGTGCAGAAGGCAATCTCACACCTGAGGAGTTGCAGCTGCACTAATCACCAAAGATTGGGAACAGGCCTGCCCTTAATAGGCCACAGCTGTGTCCAATGAGAAGCGTGCTACAAAAGGGTGGGTTAGCTGGGTGAGGGGAGGGATGGAGTTTGTTGGTTGTGCCATGAGGAGAGTTGGATGGCTGTGCTGAGGAGTCAGTGCTGCAAGGAGAGGCCCATGAGAAATCACCAAGAGGGTATGGGAACTTTTGCACTAAGTTGACAACAATGTAATAGTCAGCTTGGATACCTTTTCTGTGCTGTTTTTACTTTTATCATTTTTGATTTCACAGTCAGCAGGGTGAGCTTCTGCGTTTTAGTCTTTTAGCTACACATAATTGCCACAGCTTTTAAGAGAGGATTCTCTTAACAGTGACTGTGATCATGAATTCTGAATGCTGCTCTCACTATCTCCCCTATACTCTATTTTACAATCTTCAGCAAAGGGCTTTTTTTTCTTATCATAAACTCCAGATTTCTAGGACTCTTAAACAGAAGTAACTTTCAGTATATATCTCATGATTTAATTCAGAGTTAATAGAGACACAGTTAAAACTAGAAAAATGGACATCTGTAACAGTACAATTTTATTACATTACAAAACTGCTGCCTGAATCTACCTTCTGGCTTCTTTCTCCTTTGGCATTGTGAGTCAAGTCTTTCTCTGAGCTTAGAGTAAACTGTGGCATGTGTTCAAAAATTCATTGCGAAAGCCACCAGTAAGGAGGGATCTTTGCACTGATCGGTAATTTTTATCAGTGGCCTTCCAGGCACAGATATATTGCACATATGGACGTCCTGGTGCAAATTCACTCAGAAGATAGGACAGCAGTTTCCAGCTGTCTGCCTTGTGCAGGTGAACAAGCAAAATTTTCTGGTTATAGTCTCAGTCACAAACTGCATGAAAAAACCTGCTGTATGTAGCATTAGGATGTAAATTCTTAATAAAATAAAAAGTATGAAAGACAGTATTTTGTCGTATGTAAAGCAAGGTAGATGTTGTCCACAATAATAAAACTTATCAGAAAGAAAAAAAAAATTAAAAGCTTCCTTATGAATTCAAAATAATTTTAAGGTATTTCCCCCTTCCTTGTTATTCCCCAGGTGATCCTTAAATCTAGTCTTTTACCTGCTTTTGTGTAACTTAAAAGAATAGGAGATTTCAATATCTGTGGCGTTTGAAAAATGAGACTTTCAGCAACCTTGCAAACACTTCTGCATGCACCTTGAAACATCAGGTAAATTTGCACCCTTAGGAATCATAGAAGATCTTGATGTTGCCCTTGAAGCCAGTAGACTGGAATTCACCATGGTGTGTGTCCTTAATTGGTAAGTCAGTAGAATAGTGCAGAAAAGGTTCTGGTTGTTTTCCAAGAGTAATTTCTATTATGTTTACCTGGAGAAGCATTACATGTTTCTGTGACGTGACTTAGAATAGAACAGATCCACTTTTGTTTGCTTTGCTTTCAACAGAACACATATTTAGTTTGATTTGCAATTCAGAAGCATCATCATAACTGCATAAATTGTATCCATGTTAACCATCACTGGTTTAAATCTTCATTAATTAGACTGTATTTTTTGTCTTACTTTTTTGTAAGAGATACAGTTTTTATCATGAGGAGTAAAAATATGTTATTTTATTGAAAGATATGGTAAAAAATTTATATTCAGTAATTCCAACCAGAAATTACAGTTGTCTAGATATTAGACATTGATAGTTTCTGCCGTTTCAGTTTGAAATACATAATTCAGATTCACATTCAATACCTTTCAAGTTTACATAGGAATGGTAGCTTCTTGATCCAGCTTCATTGCTTTGCATCTGGTTTTTTCATATATTGAGACAGTAACAAATCTGTTTTGCTGAAGACTGTTGATCAAAGTCGTTGGAGCGCAGATCTTGGTGACTACTAGCATTAAGATCCTTCTGTCTTGAAGAAGGATGAAGTTGTGGTAAAATTCAACAGCAATTTTCTTTATGCACTCAGCAGTCACTTTTCATCATCAGAGGCACATGAAGTGGAAAAAATGGTGATTTGGAAGAGGAACAGGTTGTTATTGTTGTTATTGCTGCTGCTGTTGTTTCTTCTGTAAATATTATGATAGTTAGACAATCTATCCTAAGAGTCACTCTGATCTAAAGAGGACAAAGTGACTTGGGGATTAAAGCCTCACAATGTGTCTAGCTCAAGGACATTACTCTCACCTGTGCCATGAATTTGTTCCTATATCTTTGTGTTCCTTAATCGTGTAATCTGTCCTTGCTACACATTTTAACCTGTTGATTCCCTCTTTCATCTCAGTCTTCATATTTTATGCTGAAAAATGTCATGTTTTCTTCTAACATTGATAGGCTCAGTCTGTGTTTTAAAACAATTTCCTTCTACCCTCAAAGAAAGGTAGCTGCTGAGCCACTGTGCAGCTTTATCTTACTGTTCTTTTTCATTCACTTTAAATGTTTCCAAACGTTTTTGCCCTTGAGCCAAGGATTTTCTAACGTGCGTCTTGAAAGGGGTTATGCAGCCGAGTTCTGTCTGTAAAACCAGGAGACAAGAGTTCATTTAAAACGTGGTTGTGTGACTCAGCTCAAATTGATATAATTTTGATCAGAATCTACAAATGCTTATTTCTCAAATGCAGTTTCATAAGTGGTAAAATAAAAAAAATAAATTGCAAGCTATTTAGGGTGACTCTTTATTTACCCTTCCTTTCCCCTTCTCCTGATTCTACATCTGGGCAGCTCAATTCTGTTTCAGTCTTTCCTCTTTAACTGTTTGGCCTAAATACACTCTGATGCATTAATTAGCATATACATGTTTATCTTTGCCAGTCTTAATCTGGAATGAAGCCCATGAACTTGTATTTGCCTATAATGGCCTGACTTTTAAGGTTCAGCCCAGTCAATAAGCATTTCATACACTGCTAGAGAGAGATAAAAAGTCTCCTTGTCCTGGTGCCATCTCTCAGGCACACGGGCCTCAGAGTTGTTAATGAGGCCATTCAGCACCACCACTTTACACAGCATCCAAAGTCAATACCCAAGTAAGTCATTCAGCAGAGCTGTAATTTACCTTCCAGCACCACGGAACTGCCTTCGCCAGCTCTTTGAATGCTTAAGTGCTTGAAAGGTGTGGTGCATTACAATGTAAAAAATAAGACCGAAGGCAAAAATCTTGAAATAATAATTACCGTAGGTTCAAAGAAACAGCATATATCCGTAGCACTCATTTAACTTTATTAAAAAATGAGGTCCTGCTGTTTTAAAGTCAGACTTCCAAATTATTTAAAGAGCCACAAAACGTGAGAATAGCCTCTCAGTGTCAGACTGAATGTCTTATCTAACTTGGTATCCTTTCTCAGGCAATGTCCAAAAATATGGATGTTGAGGGAACACTAGAAAAGGAAGGGAAAACATATATACTCCCACAAATATTCTTATCATCAAGCACTCTGTGGTTCAGGAACTTCCTGAGCTGGTGCTTTGTATTTAAGAACTCTTAATTTCTTTACTTGTAACTTTCCCAGTCTTCTCCAGGAAGAGACAGGAGATAAAATGAGAGCTTTTTTCATTTTCTAACCTTTATTTCTGAGAAAAACATTGGCCCCATTCCACAAAATCAGAAATAGCTATAGTGCTGTTATAGTAGTTCAGTGGCCTATAGCTCAAGTTAGAATGATAATGGCAATTTCACATCTCCTGGCACAAATGCATGACACTGGAGCTACGCATTGGTCATGGAGTGGGACTGATTGATGCATTAAAAATATTTTTGCTGTATTTAGTTGGGTTTTTCTTTCAAAGGAAAAGCTTAAAAATACCTTTAATGAGCTACTTAAAAGCTGAATCTTCGGATGTTTTAATTGTGCAGTCATACTGCTATGAATAAAACATTGCACAGTCTTCTAAATCTGGCCTAATGCCCGAGTCAGATTGGGTGAGCTAAGGGCATTTCTTTTGCAGGTTCCATATGGAGCCTATCTAGCTTTATTTTTATATATATTTTTATATATATTTATATATTTACTATTTATTTTTATTTTTAATGAAGATATTTGGATAATTTCATGCAACTTTCCTTTCTGATTAGTACACAATACTTAACTAGAGTGAATTGACAGATGTCAATGTACAGTAAAAAGCAATGTAAATTGCTGCCTCTATACATAGTAACTAGCACACAAGAATTCTAAGCATCATTATATTCATTTTTATGCCATAGTAAACAGAACAAATCCAAACTAGATTTTTAAGGCTTTTCTTCCGTCCTGATTGTGGCAAGATACAAATTAAACTTTCCAAACTATGCCTTACTTAGTGGATAGTAAGCAATGATTTTAGCACAGCAATTTGGAAGGAAGGAAAATTGAAAGAACAGCATCTCTGGTGCCAGGAAGAGTGCACCCTATGGCACAATCCCTCCATTAAAAACAAATGGGAAAACTAGTGCTAGACAATGCTTCAAACATTTCTTACATAAAATTAAATTTAGGTAAAACTTAACTGCTTAAATTAAAAGCATTTAATGATGCTGAATAAATAGACTGCAGTTTGGTATATCAATAGCAAATAGGTATGGATACAAGTTATGTTTTTATACAACATCTCACAAAGGAAAGACAGCTTTCTCAGTCTGTGTCTCCAGGGGCATATTGCTGTATGTAAGACTGCTTTGCTGCTTAATTACAATTTTTTGTTTGCAGGGCAGATGTAGTGATAAATATACTGGTGGATTCTTACCAGAGAATATACCTTGAGCTATTCTACCCTGTGTACTGCTGTTAAGCATAGCCAAGGAGAGAAATTATTTCACTTCTACATTCTCCAGAAACCTGGTTCTGAAACTGAGCTGTTAGCTTGAGCTGAGCTTCACGCATATGCTAATTTAAAATTGTCTTTGACATGCCTGCACAAGCTGTTTTGACTGTGCACAGGTGCTCACTAAAGAGGTAATTCTACAAGGAGACAACAGCAAACTGCAGAAAAGAGACAGTCAAAGCTGGGCTTTGAAATTACTTGAAATTATTTATGCAAGCTTTCAAACTCAGAGCAGTAATAATTTTTACATTAAAACCTCAAAGAATTTCTGGAACTAATCTTTCCTCTCCCAGTGATGAATCTTATACTAGACTTAAAGCCACATTCAGTTGTAGTACACAGCCTTGGACTCCTGTCCAGTATGTTTGAAAAGGTTGGTGAACTCTGTCAGGTACTCTGAAACCTTTGTGTAAGTATATATGCATGACTTCTATTCAGATGTTTATTGGGGGAAAAAAAATCCAGCTTTCTCACAGCTTAGAACACTAATAATTTGTGTATCTATGAAGTAGAATATGTGCCTACAATGTGACTTAAATAAGACTAGGTGCAGTGTTGTATTCTTGAAATTGCCAGCATATGAAGGTGGGATGAGCTTTTTCCCAACAAATGCATTCTTCTAGGTCCTTAGAGTTCACTGTGTGCACATATGTGAGGAAAATGATCTTTGATTTGTCTGTGCTGACCATCTCAGTACTATCTTGTGTTTAAAACAGATGTGATGTGTCCCTTTGGAGGTCGTTTGTTCCAGCTGTAGGTCCCTAAAGCACACTGTGCACAGAGCAATTTCACTTTCTTGTTAGCATTCCAGAGGAGGAGTGTCTCTTCCCTCTCTCCTCCCATTCATTCAGTTGCCTAATCAAAGTACACAGTTCATATCATCCAAGTGAAGCATTTAACTCCCTCTCCATACTTCCAGAGCATCTGAACATATGGCATTCAATTCCACTCTATGTGGATTGTCCAGAAAGCATGAGGGCTCTAAAGTTACCCAGGCTAGTTCTGGGCAAGCTGGCTAAGCACCAAGAGATACAAATTTGTGCACCATAAGGCTTCTCCTTGGCTAATATATCTTGTTTTCATGATACAATACAACCATAGCAATATAGATTTTGGAACCTAAGATAACTCATCTGCTTATAGCTTAGCTATTGCTACATTTTCTCTGTCTCTTTAGAAGAAATCCCCAGTTTCCTTTCTATCCGAGTGTATTTTCGTAATTCGAAAAGGAGATTCTGTTTTTTGTAATGTTATGATATATGATACAATAAACTATAAGCTAATGAATTACTAATCAATTTAACAGATATTTCTTTCCAGAGGTGATTTTCTTCAGAAATATTTTTTACTTTTTAGGCTTTGCAGACTTCAGTGTTGAGCATTTTGCACACTATGTGCATTCAAAATGTGGAAATTTAGTGTATGAGAGTAATTTAATGAACTTGTAGTTTCTTCTAAACCCCAGCTAAGACTGACATTTAAATTATCTCTCATCTATCTTTCATGGCTGGCATGATTTGAAAGAATTAGACAAAACTGTTTTAGAAGATCATTAACTCTGCAAGGATACTTCACAGTATGTGTGATTCTACACCTTATATCACTCATTACTCAGCATCGTCTGAAGCTTTCTAATATTACTCAATGCAGTGTTAATCCAAATGAATACCTCACTAATTGTTATTTAATGCATCCCCAGAAATACTGCTCAGCAACAAAATAACTTAGAAATCATGACTTGTAAGCAGTAAAACATTTCCTTTCATGATTCAAAGGCAAAAGAGAAATACTATCAGAGTGAAACTGCACTGGTAGTAATCAGAGTATATAATAGTATCATTATGCAGGTCTTAGATATGACCTAAAAGGACAATATATCTCCAAGAAAGTAAATGCCTGTAATACACATATTAGCAAAAACTATTTGGGGTAGTATTATGTGTAGTATTGACTACTGGGAAAAACTTATAGAAAAGGCAGAAATTACTTAGTCCTGTATTGAAAGTGTATGGGGTAGTTTTTTGTAGCCTTATTTCTACTTTGTCTAGCAGGCCAAAGCTGGATACAGCCCAGCACCTCAGTGTGTTTGTTGGAGTTCAGAACGGAGCACAGGACTCGAGGTGTGTGCTCAGCAGTGCTGTGTAAGGGCACAGTGCTCCTCAGGTAAGTGCACAGCTTAAATGGCTTCCCAAACCTGTCCCTGTGCCTGAGCAATGCTCTCAGTAGCTATGTACATGTGTGTGCATGCTCCCCAAACCTAACCCCCGTTCTGGAATGCAAACACAGGAACAGCAGCTGTTCAACAGGATTGAGGCAGATTGACTACTCCATGAAGAAGAATTACATATGGGTTTAGTTTTCATTTAAACAAAATGAAGAATCATATAATATTTCCTTGCTTTATTTTTTATAGTATAAGGGTAAAATCCTGATTTTTATCATGTCTCCTATACATGATAAATCATATAGAATAAATATCTGAGCTTTTTATTGTATTTAGTTACGCATCAGAAAAGTAATTTAAAAAGGAAAACGCCTTTCAATTCCATAATCTATTTGACACCTATTTTGCACAATACTATTCAAAACAACTATAGTGTGACACAGCATGATTTTCAATTACAAAACCACATTAGGAGTACATTCAGGTTGCATCCTTAAATCACAAAATGTCACTATAACCTGTTACGTATTAAGAAATTTAAAAAGACCTTGTAAGCAGACTTTTACAATACAAAAAATATTCTAAGGTTCCTGTGGTCTATTTAACACTTAAAAAGCTTTCACCTTATGCAATAATGGGCATACACTACATTTCTACAGCATATTTCATTCAAAAAATATTTGTATTCACATTTCTGGTAACCTCTTGAACAGAGAAGGGCAACCAGAAGTACTGAAGGCATCTAGGACAACTTCTGACTTTTATGAAAAATGCCATGGGATATGGCTGCTTTTTTAGAATGGGCAAGGCTTTGTTTTTAGTAATTTAACTTGTATAAAAATCCCATAGTTAGTAATATACCTGGAACTTCATGTCTCTAAGACAGAACTTCTCCTTCAAATATCAGTTGCCATTAGCAGTTCTCACTACCTGCAAAATTTGAAGGTTATGCTAACAGTAATCAGAACCGGGTATTAATCTGCAAACATTTATACTAAATATACAATAGCACCGAGTACATTCACCAAGTGCAGTGGGTAGCAGCTTGCCACCTGGATTAATGCCTCCAGAGAAATTATTGTTTTACCTGTAACCATGGACAAAAGATGACATTAGTGCAATGGTGTAATTAATAACCTACCACTTCATTAATTGTTACAATGCTATCTTCATGGATCAGCTTGAAAAATCTAGGGAACTTGAAAGGTTTTGTTGTGTTTTTTTTTTTCCTTTGACTATTCAGAAGAAGAGACAATAGTGTGTTAACTTGGTATTCTCTGATGATGATTGATTTGTATGAACAATGTCTTCAGCTCAGGACAAAGTTGGAAACTTTATAAAAATAGAAAAATTTTAAAAATAGCATTTGATTCTGTCAACATCTTTTGAAAATCAAACACAGAACTGATTTTCTACTGATAAAGAAACAAAGTGCCATAAGACAG
Source organism: Ammospiza nelsoni (assembly GCF_027579445.1). NCBI lineage: Eukaryota > Metazoa > Chordata > Aves > Passeriformes > Passerellidae > Ammospiza > Ammospiza nelsoni. The sequence goes on from NC_080639.1 coordinate 22,011,338, forward strand.
AATCTGTCCTAAACAAAGTGCCATAGGACAGAATCTGTCTCTAAAAAGCTGAGAGCCCAAAGAGAAATGGTATCTCCACTACCTCAAAATCCAAGTATTTTAAGTCTAATTATTGTAAAACTGCCACTGCAGAACATGGCCTGCAGGCACTCAAGTTTAGAGCTGACAGTGTTTCTAGTGATCAGAATTTCAGATGTGTTTAGTTAACAACTGAGATAAGAATAAGACATGTGGTAGTGTAAGACAATAAGCTTAACCTCTCCCCTCTTAAAGTGAGATTGGCATTATTCAGTGAACTTTTTTAGGTAATCCCCCAGGTTCTATTGGAAACAGTCACCACTAATAATTTTTTTTTAATGTTATTTCCCTAATGTCACTTTTCTGCCTGGCATTGCTGAGTTTCTATTATGAGCACACATGAGCTATTCAATAGATTGCAATCTTTGTGGCATCAATACTTGCCAAAAGAATTAGACTATAGCATATATTGGTTTCCAAATGAGATTACAAAGGGAGTGGTACAACACCTCCTTATTTATTGGTGACATGACACCAACACGTGTAATTATTCTAAGTAATACACAATCAGCTACAGGGTCTTCAGCTGAAAACATCATTATACTGTTCAATCATCTCACCTTTGCAGCATGGGAGTTTGATTAGTTTAGAAGGTGCTGTCACATAATGGTTTTGCCCAAGAAGTAGCTGGTTGGAAGCAGAGAATTCTTTTGTACTTAAACTAATGCTACAAACTGAATGCAGAAAGTGCCCTGATTGCAGGAACAGTCAACATGTAAAAGAATTTATCAACCTTCATCCTAACCTAGGCATAGCCAAACAGTTTGAGAAGTGTGGGAATAGAAAGTGGACTGTCAAAAGAGAAAAGGGTCCAAAACTTACATAAGGTCCTCAGTGAAATTGTTCCTGAGAGTCTTGATGGATCAATTCATAGAATGCTGCCTCTCTGAAAACTGGGCTGCAGAAAATGCATCTGACTCACCAGTGATTAATTTTTTGGTTTAAGAAATGTACACAGATTAATAGGGTGTGCCTGATAATGGCATGTGGTTATTCTGGGTGTGAATAACCTCTAGAGTCTGTCAAAACAGCTGGCTTCAGGGTTAGTCTCCAGAGAAAAAGCAGAAGAAAATCTTTATTGAAGAAGCACACTGCAGATGAGAAAGGCATGTGAGGGGAGAAGCAAAGTTATTAAAGTACAGTATCTCTACAATGCTTTATACAGTATTACACTAGCTATGAAGAATATTAACATCAAATGGTCAATTATATTAATTTTTCCAGATATATAATCTTAGAACTAGTCAGACAAAGGACTTGAATGCAACGTTCTAATTTTTTTCCTACGTAGGAAAAAAGAAGTAAATGCTTTGACGCTGGCTATTTTTCAACTTTTGTTAAACACTGGGCAAAATATTACCTGTATCAAAAGCTGCATGTACTAGCCAATGCCATCTGGTCCCACAGCACAGCAGGAACAGCGCTCTGTGCTGACACAGGTTTGCAGCGCGTTAGGGCCCGATCTGCTCAGCTATTGCTGCACAGAAAAGCTGAGGTGCCGTCATGCTCAGCTAGCAAACTTCAGATCAGCCCGAATTCACTCCCGGCCGCGGGAGCTCGGCACCCGTGACACGGTGGGGCTCAGCCGGTGCCCGGGCAGCGCAGCCCCGGTGCCCGGGCAGAGCGGTTTGATTCCCGGCCCCGGGCTCCGCGCCTGGCTCTCCCCACCTGTGGGGATTTCGCCTCGCGCCCTGGTGGCTGGAATGGGAAAGGGCTGAGCCCGAGGCGGCCGCCGGGACGTTTCTCTCGGGGAGAGGAAAATTCCAGCCGAGAGGAGCGGCCCATCCCCCGCTGGCCGCTGACAGCCCGCGGCCGAGGCCGAGCGGAGTCCCCACTCCGGCCGCAGCTGGAGGGACAGCCGGGTGTGTGGGGACAGCCGGGTGTGTGGGGGCGGGAGGGAAGGAGGGAGGCGCTGGGACGGGAACAGGGAATCTCTGTCTCCGTGCGTGCCGGAGCGGGGAAGGTTCTGCATTTCAAGTTTCTCGCCGCGAAGTTGGGTTTTGCTTTTTTTTTTTTTTTTCCCCTTGCTTCTGTGTTTTTTTCTCCTACGCCCAAGGTGTGGTTCCGCGATCTGTAGGAGCCTGGCGCAGGCCGTGACCGCGGCCGCCGCCCCAGGCAGGCGCCCAGTGTCCGCGCCGTAAACAGCGGGAAATGCCCGTGCTCGGGGGCGAGGCGGTGCCGGGGGCTGCGGAGCGGGGCCGCCCTCCTCAGCCCGCCCCGAGCAGGTGAGGCGGGGAGCCGGGCTGTGCGGGCGGGTCCCCGGCTTGCGCCCGCCCTGCGCTCCCTGGGCCGCCGGTATGGACGGGCGCGCTCGGCCGGCGGCCGCCCCGCCGCCCTCCGGGTAAGCACAGCTCACGGCGCGGGCTGGGACCCGCAGGGAAAGCCGTGCGGGGGCTGGGTGAGGTGAGGTGAGAGTTAGGGGGCAGCTCGGGTCGGGGAGGCCGGGGCTGAGCGCGCCCGGCTGCGAGGTGCGTTGCTTGGGACGCAGCCAGCGGCGAGAGGCGGCTCCCAGCGCCGGGGGCGGGCGTGCTCCCGGTGCCCCTGCCCGGGGCTCCTGCGGCGGCGGGGAGCGGAAGCCCGCGGGCAGATGGAGCGGCGCGGCCGTTAAACGGCTGCCCCGACGGCACCGCTGCTGCTGCCGGCGGGGGCTGCGGGACCTGCCCGTCCGGCCGTGTCCCGCCGGGCAGCGGCTGCAGCGCCGGCCCCGCGCCGCGGGCACTTCCCGCAGGGGCGAGCGCAGCCCGTCCGCCGGCGTTGCCGTCCCGGTGCCTCTGCCGGGCTGCGGGACCTGCCGGGATCGGCGCCTCGGGCAAATCGCTGCAGGTCAGCACTTGCCGCTCGGAGCATCCTTAGGTGTGCGGAGTCAACTTGCAGCTCTCTGGGTGAGAGTGGCGGCGCTTTGGGAGGGCTGCGCCCTCCTCGGTGCTCTGGGAACTGCGGACGCTGGGGAAAAGAAAATAAACAAGTAGCATCTGTTTGGAGTAGTAAAAGGGCTGGGTTGTTTCTTTTTACGTGTTAGGCCCCTCTGGTTTAATTTTGCTTGTAGTAGAAAATCTAACGTTAAAGAAAATATTTTTAAAATCCTAAGTAAAACTACCCCAGTTAAAGATCGGGAGGAGGATTTTTCCTTAATTAGTCAGGTACGTTTGAAGAAAATTAGTTTCACTGGGAACTGGAGTGGATCAAAGCACTGGTAAGACTGCTGAAATTATCTGTAAATAGAATGGACAAAATACATGGTGGGTGTATCTTTTAACATGAACGTTTTTTGTGAAGCTTCCATATTATTTGCAAAAATGGATTACTTGGGTTGCTGACCAAGCGGCTACAGGATAAACAGGTGTAGATGATGGAAATTTACTGTAGTATTTGCAGCAGTAATCAAATCAGTGTGAAGCCATGGCCGTAGTGAATATGGAAGATTCATAAATGGTATTTATTCGCTTAAGGCCTTGTCACCATTCCACATTTATATGTAGCAGTTGAGAAATTGACTTTATATTGTTAATCAGTGTCGAAGGTATAATTATAGTATAGGTAATTACTGCATTTTAAAGACTCTAAGTACTTCAGCAGAGTTGGAAGGACTGAGTGTAGGATAATAGGTTTCATAGGTTTCTTTTCCAGGTTAGGGAGTGGCAAGAACAGTTTGTGTTGAAAGTCTTCAGTTTTACTTGTGAGCAAGTGAACCTAAAAACAAGCAAAAAGGCACAATTAAAACTTTGGCTGTTCTGACAGTTTCTCTAGGCCTGTTGCCTGCTATAAAGCTGTTTGGTATAGTGAATTTTGGCTGCTGCTTGACATCTGAGTTCCCTTTATGTGACTTCAAACATCTGCCAGCATCCACTTCTCAGTTTTGAGATACATGTAGCTGATAGTACTGCTCATTGCATTAGCCCTGCAGAGAGATTTTCAGGACTTTTATCAGCTGTTCACATATAATTTAGTCCTTAGAAAATCAAATTGCCATGCCTTTCTTGCTACAAAAATTCTTCATTGACGGTCTTAACTATTTCTATAAGATGGTCTCATTTGCTCGTGAAATGCTGGATTTGAGGAAAAAATGTGGATATACCAGAAAAGAAGACAACTCCCAGTTTTACTGAAAATAGTCCACAGATACATTTTTGAATAGTATGCAGTTACTGTTCCCTCTCTGTGATGATAGGAAAATTTGTGCAATCTGGGAAGAATTTCGGTTGAAATGGCATTTTTCTTTAAAAGTATGACCAAATGATGTATACTGCATTACATCTCTTCTTTCCTTGTTTAGCCAGGTTGAAAATGTTGTTAATCTGCAGCTGAAAACTTTTCCAGCCAATGTGTTCTTAAATCACTGTTTGAAGTTCTGTGGGGTAATTGCTGGTAACTCTAAGCAGCTGAGAAAGTTTGTTTATGCTAAACTGCTAAGAAGGTAGTGTTTTGTAAATTTCCAAGCACTGATGTTAGTTAAAGCTTGGAACTCCTATATAACTTGATCACTGATGGCTCTTTAATACAGAATTTTGTTATCACATCTATGGGGACAAGCTTTGGAAAAGGATCCTGTTGTGTTTTTTTTTTTTTTTTTTTTTTTTTTTGCATGCAGGATTATGCTTTCCTATTGAAAAATTGTTTATTAAAACTAGTTGTGGACAATAATATTTGTCTGAATTTGTTGAGAAACGTGCCCATGTTATTCTCTCTGTACATTCAGGGTAAAAAAGAAAAGATTTTTTGAAAAATGGCCTCTCCTGGATTTGGTTTGTTTTTTGGTTTATAGTACAGTGAATAGAGACTGTGCCCAGCAACTGGCTGGAGTATTTTGGAATATGATGAATAGGAGGTGTGTCCAGTAAGTGGCTGGCCATGACACACAGTTTCTTCTGCTGGCAGGAGAAGCTTGGCTGGGCAGTTAGGGAGTTTTATAGATCATCTGTCTTAGCCTGAGTCTGAGCAGCACTCAGGGCACAGAGCTCCCGCCAGGCCAGTTCTGCTCCTGTTCATCACAGAGCTGAATTTGCTTTATGAAATAATTGGAAAATGTGATTTAATACTTATAAATAAAAGAAAAGGAGTTGCTGTAGTTTGTGTCCTACCTTCTGAACACAATTTTCCTACTGTTGCTGGACAGCAGTCCCATAACCTGGAGTAAATACTTTTTTTTCATTACAAGTAGATGTCACTATTTGACCCAGGATTTTACCCTGAAGAATTATATTATGGCTTAATATGCCATTAGAATATTGGAGCAAATGTGAATTTTGGTAAATGTAATATTGATATCCTTTGTAATACTAGCTTTCCTGTTGAGATCCACCTTTAATTCAATTGTAATGTTTCTAAGAATTTTGTGTTATTTCATTTGTTCCCATGTTTAAAGCTATATGCTTACATGCAAAATAACAGCTTCTGGCCTGCTTTACCCAAGCAAACAAACCCCCTTTGTCTTTATCATTGTCATTGTGTGTCTAACAAAAACATGCTCAGGAGATGGAGCTGCTCTCCAGGGCTGAAGATGGAGCTGGTTGTGTGGGGAAAGGGATGGGGCCAAGCAGCTTTGGTTATCTTAATGCCAGCATCACTTCTCTTGTGTGACTTCAGGTTCCCATCACTGCTGCTTGGTGTAGTTGGAAAATGTAAGGAGAACAGGGGAAATGTCTTTTTCATGTGATTTCCAGGGCTGTCTCTGGTAGTAAGATGTTTTCCGAAAACCCAAGAAATTTACCTTTTCTCTTGCATGTAACGGAGTTTTTATCAAATCATTTCAGTCACATTACGGACACATCAGCTGTGGTGCAGTTTTGGCAAGTGTCTGGTGTCAAGCTTGGAATACTGATTTGAGCTCTCTTCCTTCTCTTTCTCTTCCAAGTGTTTGAGTCAGCTCCCAACATAGCCACAGGTTTGTTCAAGTATAAATGAAAGTCCTTCCTGTTGTGGAGTGTGGGAAGGGACAGCAAGTGTAGCAGTAGCTTCAAGCCAAGCATTCTGTGCCCAAGCCACAGCCCCAGAGTGGGTGTGGGGACTTGAGTACGTGTCTGAATTTGCTCAGTTTGGTGAAATTTACGTAAGGGTGGAACTACGGTTTTCTCTTGCAATGAACTGTCTGTTTCCATTGCTCTGTGCATTGTGTTTATCATTAAGTACAAGACCTTTTATACTTGTCCTACTGAGTAGGTCTGTCTTAGATTTGGGTCTGTTTAAAAGGTCTATTTTAGATGTGTTTCGTTTCTTAGACCTGGGACTTCAAGGTAATACTTAGGATGTTCTTCTCACCCCCATGACCCTGAAGAAGACCAAGTAAATGAGCAATAACAAAATGGAAAGAATCTTGAGAATTTGGGTCTGTAGAGCTTGCTGGGTGTTTGAAGCAGGGAGTTATCTCCTTTGTGGGTGGATGCCCATCAGGAGCCACTTGAATGCTAATCATTCCAGGGGCCAATTTGCCAGCTGAGTTCCAAATGTACACGTAACACTTCTTGAGGTGATTATGTTGTTCTTCTTAATGTATCTGCCTTAAGCAAGGCAACCTCAAATCGTGGAATGACACTGATGCCATTAACTGAATGTTGTATTTAAAAGCTGTTTACTCAAACTTTGTCAAGTCTGAAGTCATAGCTGGGTGCATATGGAATAGTTACTGGTAATGTTCCCTGTTGGAGTGTGTTGCTGTGGGAATGAGATCAAGAAAACATTAGGGGGTGGAATGCGGATACTAGGGAGAAAAAATGTGTAGGAGGGTAATACACAAATAGAGATTAGCAGAGTTATTTCCAAGCTTTGTCCAAGTGTGTTGGTATCCTGTGAAAAATAAAAATGAGAGCTAGATAGTGGGGTATCAAAAGCATTTGAGGGGAAAAAGTACTTGAGACTGGAAGTTGTTACCTTATGGTAGGTTCTTTTCTTTCTGCAGTTACTGGTTGGTTATTTTTATTTACTTTAAATGGGACCACAGTATTTTCCTAAACCTGAAGATCACTATTTGTTTTGAGTAGGCTCATCTGTGTTGGGTGGAAGAAGAAAAGAGTCCATTGTTGGAGACTAAAACCTTAGATTCCAGAGGAAACTGAAAGTCTTTACAGGACTTCTGTCATCTGATGGACAAAATAATTGAGTAGGAATATTTTAAACTCACACACAAGTTGTTTCTCCTGTAATCTAGCAACATCTAAATAGGTCTCCCTTCATAAGGTGCTGCACCATTTCTGACTATCTCTGCTGTAGCTTGGAAAATAATTTCTGAGCATGCTGGATTTTCTAGCCTGGCTGCTGTTCTGGGCTGCCATTGTTGTAGTTTTGTGTGTGCTGGGGAACAGCAGCTGTCAGATTATCCAGCCAGCCCTTTGAGCTGTAACAAGGTTAGCAAGCTCAACTAAATATTTATTCTTTTTTTTTCTAGAAATTAACAAGTCAGTATAACGAGCTCCTGTGTTAACATAGGGGGTACAAGGAATGCCAGGTGTTCTCTTTTATAGCTGCTTGCAAGTTAAACCAGATCTGATTGTGCACTTTCTTTTCTTCTCACCTGGCTCTCACTTGCCCAGAGGCTGCCCTGCTGCTCTTAAGTTCCCACAGCTGTCTGCAGTGTGAGGAAGTTGCTCTTCACTGCAGCATCTCTGTGTGCAGCTCTAAAAGAGCTGACATCAGGGCATTGGAGGATGACAAGAGGCTGAGATGTTGGCTCCTGGGTTCCTGTAGAGTTCTGTGGCTGTGCCCAGCATTGGCACAATGAGGAGGAAACTGACTGTGCAGCTTGCAACAATGGAGGGCTCAAGGGGGAAAACCACCCGTGCTGTTCTGAGCTGTAGCAACCAATTAAAAACTTGATGCTTCACCTGAGTTCTCTCCTGAGGTAAGATCCCACAATCAAAAATGCAGCTCTTTATGAAGTAAGTTTGAACACTCACTGGAGTTCCAGTAGATGTGTTCAGACTTAAACTCTTCGTGTCATAGACTGATGGATATAACTGCATTAACTGCATTTTTTTTCATGGCTTAAGAAATGTTGTGGTTTTTTTTTTTTTTTTTTTTTTTTTTTTTTTTTTTTTAATGCAGAAATGGAATACCATGGGAACTCTTACAGAATTGAGTTCCTGGATTTGTTTTTATTTGCTAGGAGGTTATCCAGTTCAGAAGGGGCGTGTGCATTTGTTTGGTTGTTGTAAATGATCAGAGTGCCATAGGTGGTTAAAGGATGAGTCCCTAATCTATCTATGAAATATCTCCCTTGGGAACTTGTATTAATGTCAACTCTGCTGCATGTCTATGGTTGTGAGGATTACTATATTCAGTTAAAGAAAATAGAGCATGTGAATATTTTTAGCTGGGCTTAGGCTTTCTTCTGTGAGAAAGCATTGGTTTTGCTGCAAGCTTTAGCTCTACAGAGGTTCTCATTGAAGAAATAGTACAGCTTGGAAGTTTTCTTAGCTGTGTTTTAAAAATACTTTCTGTCTACTTATTTGATTTTCATTTCTCTTCTGGAAATAGAGCTTGGTTTGGAATCCTATTTATTATATTATTTATCTTATATTATTATTTAATAATAGACAAACAAACCTCTCCTTCCCTAACAATGCAAACTGTTGCTCTGTGTTAAACAAGAAATGTAGTGAGCTTGAATTTTCCTCCAAAAGAAACAGACAAAAAGCATCCAAGCAGCAAAACACAATCCTGTGTCAAAAGCAGGCACTAGAAATGTGTTTATTTTTCTTTAAAATCAGATCAATTTTCAATCTAATATTCTTGAGTTATTGATATATTGATTTAACAGTGTTCTTTTTTGTTTTTATGGGCCTTGGTTTTCTGTTGGTTAGTTTTCCCTTTTGGTATTTTACCTTATTTTAATGTCAGGCCTTCAGATAGATTTTCTATACCTGAGGTTTGACAGGTAACTTTTAAACGTTGTGCAGTGGGAAGAGCATAAGCATTTTCAGCTCTGCCCTTAATGCAGACTTACAATTGACAAAGCTGTCTGGAGGAGCTACTCCTTCTATTTTTTTTTCCACAAAACAAATTACCTTTTTTTGTTGCATTCAGTTCGACCGTTTGCTTGTTTTGTTTGGCTTTTTTGTCAATCTGTGTCTCCCCTTCCCTCCCACCGTTTGATGTTCTGGGATCTTTGCTGAATTGAGTTAAATAAGAATGTTCAAGGAAATGGGACCATCAGTAGAGTAGTGTTACTTTTGCCCAGAGTCTTTTTATATGTAGGGATCAAAGTAATTTGAAGGGTATTAGGGAAGAATATGGCATGCCAAGTTCGGTTTGTGATTTTTTGTCATTCACTAGTTTCCCAATTGTTTAAGTATCATTGTATTGCTCTTGACTTCTGTAAAACCTTGCTCAGTCCTTCTGCACTGTCAAATTCGACTGACAGAATAACTGGGCATAATATTGCAGGTACAGGATAATCTACTGAGCTGGCTATTGTTTAATTGTTGTTGTTACAGCAGTGCTGAAAGCTCTTTCTATGTGGGAGGAATAATGCTTTGTCTCTGATCTAAGAAAGAAAGAGGAGCCAAAATATTTATTAGTAACAAGGTTGAAAAAAACGTTTACAACTTGTCTGCTGGGTGCAACTCTTTGAGGCAAAGATGAAGTACCTCTTTCTTTACTAGTAGCTACAGACTTCAACTTTCTGTCCTTCTCATTAAAAGATAATATTGTGCCGAATTCAAAATGTAACCATTCTGGCTTTGAGAGCATGGAAATTATTTGCATGGATGGGTGTTTTTTTTTAACTTTGGTTAGTAAGACAAACAAGGTATGTGTTAGTTGATGACAGTAGTGTAGTAGGTGAAATTTCTAGAGATGGATTTTCTGATAATTTTAAGGCATTTGTGTAAAATCAGAAATTCAACCCATGCCTGCAATTCAGGCTTTGATTCTTAAAATTTTAAAGTAAAAAAAAATAAATTAAATTTTGGGATATTTAATTCCTCACAAATCAGGTATAATTATATGTTGAAAATTGTTTCCAGGTTCCCAACTTTCATTTCTGAAGAGTTATTGCTTTTTCCAGTTGCCCTCTGAAGTCTCCAGACCTAAGCTTTTCTGGATCCTCTGCTGGTCTCTGATTCATGGTCTCTTACTTTCCCTTGCCTGCAATTTTGATTCTCTCCTTCCACCCATATTACAAATCAGCCTCACTAATTCCATCCTTGGCACCCTCCTTGAGCTATATTTACCTCATTCACTTTTTAAAGTACTCACTGCTTGGAGGAAGTTCTTTTTTGCTGAGTCTTAAATAAGTTTTTAAGTCTACAGCTACTACTAAAGATGTACTTTGTTTTTGCCTGAAGGGCTAAGAACCCAGCAGTTGAGCGGATCTTTCAGTACTCTGGCTTTGTGCATTCTTTTAAATCTTCACATTTAGAAAAAGCCCGGCCTTGCAGCTTGGTCTTTCCTATGGTTTTTTTTTTTTCTTTTTTTTTTTTCTTTCCCCTCTATCCCATCCTGCCTGTATCTCCTCTTCGCTCTGAAACTCTAAATTCTTCTTTTTATAAATATGCTTTTGTGTTTAAAAATTGTGTATTCTGTCTTACCTAGCTCATTGCATTCTTATTCCCTTGTACTTAAATGGGCATTGAGGATATTTTTCACTACACTGTTGAAGGGGAGAAGGGTTCCCAGGCCCTTTTATGTGGCTTTTTAAAGGAGGGTCATTGACTGTCTTTGCAGTTGCTGATTTCATCTGCTCACTTATCTATGGCTGAGTAATGCCTTGGACATTGCAGGACTTGAAGCTGAGGTCTCAAGGCTGGCAGTGATAGCTACAGACATGAAATAGGATTTTTTTTTTCTTTATTCAAGCAAGTCAGAGTTTACCTATTACTTTGTTGAGCCAGTAGCAGTAATTTTATTCACGTATTACATGCTGTCCTTTCTCAGAATCAGATATATATATATAATTTGATATCTCTGTGATAGATTATCAGGAATTTGTTGTGGAAATGAACTGATGGAATTGGGTCAGATGTGTCTTTACTCCTTCAGCTTCTTCTTGCTTCCCTCTTGTTTCCTGATGGTTGACTGGGGCTTTTTCTTGGAGTAGGGACATGGCTCTGGTTTTCTGCCAAGTGACATGTGCAGGGATCAGAGGATTTCGGAATCTAGATAATTTTTGTGATTTGTTTTGACAGTTCTTTTGCAGTGCAAGGGCACAACATTCCCCCTATTCTGTCCTAGGTATTGTTGAGATAGATATTCTCAATACACAGGGCAATGCTGGTTCACTTTTGTAGAAAAACAAGGTGAAAATGTAGAAGATAGGGAAAACCAAAGCATTTTATAAGCACTTCTTCAGAGCTGGGTGTTGATAGTGAGGGATGTAAGAGAGAGTCTGAAGAGGCTTATTTTGGAAAAGTAATAAGGATCTGACATCACTGTCTGAACTGTTGGAATCTCTGTCTGATTTCTAAGCATCTTTCTTTGACTGGTCTTATATTTCTGCTGCCCAAACATTCTTACAAACTTTCCAGTCTTCCTCCCAAAATACACTGCTGTAATGCATCTTTATCCATAAGTCTTAAGTTAATAAAGGAGAGAAATGCAGTGAATTGTAGATTTTGGATGAAGCCTTAAAAGTATACAATGATTTCTTTTCTAAAAAAATAGGGATGTGGTGCTATGATAGTTTTAGAAATATTCAAACAAATCAATTGGTTCTTGTTGTTGGTTTTTTTTTTTTTCCCTGATGGTGTTCTTTAAGATACTGCTTATGGGCTCCTGTTGTTAGGTTTTCTTCCTGCTTTTACTTACCCCAAAATTTTCCTGGCTTTTATAGTTATATATAAAGCCTGCCAGCTAACAGTTTTACAGTAATTTTTTTTTTAAGTACTGCTTGCCAGTACTTAATCCAGAATAAGATTTTATGTTAGAATTGAGGCTGTTTGGAAATAATGACACATAACATAAATGCTGAGATTTCATCCTATACCATCCTACTCCTATAGATGGAGTCTTTGAAATGGCTTGGTCGCCTGAGTGCTCTTGTGGAAGAATCTCTGTAGTGTTGGTGATCATTCTGCCCTTCTGCATAAGGGGCAGCTGTCCTGCATTCTGTCTCCACCAGAGAAGAAGATCTTCACATTTCCTGAATGAAATCTGTGTATTCTCTGACAGGCTGGTGCTGCCTCTTCCTGCTCATGGTGGACATGGACAGTAGGAAATGATGTGTCCAGTGAGTTGTTTATTTTGTAAAAATGTTTGTCAGGACCACTTGGAAGAGATTTAACAACTTAATATAGAAACACTTTTGCAAAATGCTACCCTAGTTCATTGAGAAGAGTACAATTAATTTGCCAGGGAAAAATGGTTAAGTATTCAAAGAGTCCTTCTGGACTCTTGGAAAACAAAAGCTCCAAGTTTAGAAGTACTTTATAATGTTTCAATTTTCATTTAAAAATAAGTTTTAAAGCTTAATGATATCTGGAAACTTACTGGCCTTTCCCACATCCTGTCACATCATATTTCACATCTCAGTCATACACTGACTGTTTCCTTGAGTCAGTTTGTGGTATCATGTGAATAAATGCTCAACATGGTTGAAAGATCTCCCATCTGCCTGTAAAAGACCATGTGATCCTTTATCAAAGACAAAAGGGAAGGGCATGGCTAAACACGGCATAGCATTGGTTGGAATTGTAAACAGTCATTTAACTCAACTTAAAAAACTTTTGGCTTCTGGTGATAAAATGAGATCCATCAGAAAATGTGAGTCACATTCTCAAAGTGACGTAGCTGTACTGCTATGGTGTACCATTGTATTTGCCAGTGACTTTGATTAACAAATATTTTTACTTAAATATTGAAGTGACAGCAAGAAAGAAGTGGTTTGGTCACTTGGTCTATGAGAAAGGCTGATTTAAAGATCTGGCACTGGATGTGGAGATTATTCCTTCCTCTTCCCCCCATTTTTTTGTTTCTTTGTTTGGATTTTGAATAATTGACAGAAGTAGCATACTGCTCTCCCTCCCTTATGGTGTCTCCAGGTAGAAGGAAGTTTGTGTGTCTTGTTTTATGCTGAGTAGGTTTGCTGCTGCTGTTGAGCTGATACATTCAGTTTGTTGCAACTTTATAGTCTCTTCTTGAGTCAGAAGAATTGCTGGCAATCAATTCATAGAAGTCTGGGGTAGTTCCTTTTTCTGTTTTTAATGTTAGACAAGGCTTTTGTTTCTTTGTTTGTATTCACCTTAGGGTATTGTAGTTTGTGATGTTTTTAAAGTGTTAGCTTTGAATTTCTGCATCCAAAGAGCCTTTCTGCTTTAAGCTAACAGCATTATGCTAGTGACTTTATATCTGTGTAATAAAAATTTCTAAAATTCTGATCATTGTCATTTTATGTGTGTCAGAAGAACAGTGGGATAGCCATTGGCCACAATTTCAGTGTCTTGTCTGATATGAAGTCAGTTCTTTTCATGAATTTCCTCTTTTGGGAGGCATTCAAAACTCAACCATACTTACTGGGAGAGAGAAAATGTGGTACTTGGGGGAGGTTGATGTGCTTTAGGTTACTGACACGTAGTTTTACTCAGCAGAGTGAGGATGAACTTTGGAAAAGTTCACAGATTTGCAGCTGAATTTTAGCGCTCCCTTATTTATGTCTTGTTCTGCTTTTATGATCTGCATAGATAGCTGCTTATGAGCTTTTTATCCAGATTGACTGCTCTGCTTTTCCACTTGTTAAATTCAGTTTTGTGACAACAAGTGAAGCACTGATATGCTGCAGTTAATTGTGGGAAAATAATGACAAATTCTGGAGATTTTAGCAAATGAACTATCTGCAGCTTGTCCCTGACCTGTCTCCTACCACTAAGGACAGGAGTAAACACTCTGGTCAAGGTGTTATTCTGATCTGCATTCTTGTCACTTTGGCTTCTTCTGCTGCACAGTGTTGGCAGTAATTTTCCCTGTTCTTTGCCCCTACCACAGGCTGTTTTCTGGCCAGACAAATCCAAGGTTCTCTATTGATCTTGAATCAGGGCCATTAACTTCTAAATAAGAGGTTTGCCCTATATTGGTACTAGTAATTGCCTCTTTGTTTTCACTGAGATTGTGCTGATATGCAGCTTACCACTTGCTTGTGCATAAACAGGTAAAAAAGATGCATGTCTTATAGCTAGCAGAAGTTTCCTCATTTTATAAGTTTTTAGTGATTTAATGTATTCAATAAGGAACAATTTCTTCTAAAACTTTTGAACAAATAAAGTGGTAGCGTTAAGCACTCTTGGTCTTTCTATTTCTAGAGTGTGACAACATGTGAATGGCATGTTCATCAGTTACTGCATGGTTACAGAGTATGAGCATGTAAATCATTCAAAATGCTATTTGGCTGGTTACTTTCATGGGTAATAATGTGGAAAATAGTGCATTTCTGTCAGGATTCCGACTTGTGATAACACAGGACACAGAATTATTAAATAATCTATGTCTGATCAAATGTTTTAGACATATATTCTTTTTAGGCATTTTACAGAGATTTGCTGTTATGTTCAGGGAAAATTGCTAAATCCAGGATGAACTTACGGAGTTGGTTTCATATATCAGGAATTTGTGTGTTTTACAGGCTTTAGGAGATCTGGCAGCTTAGATATTTTTGTTGCTTCCTTTGAAATCCATGAAGTAAGAAAACCCTTTTTGTCTGAAATTTCTTGGGTGGATTTTTTACATGACTTTTTGGGTGGGAGAAGTGTGTTACTGTATTTAGTTAACATTTATAAACTTAAGTCACATTGTGTCAAAGTTTGCAGTAAATCTCTATTTGCTCTATAGGTCAGGTGGGTACCATGTAAGAATTTTCATGAGGAAAGAAGCAGGAAGATAAAATGCTGCTAAGTTCAAGGGTGCTGTTACTTATAATGACAAAGCACTCAGTTATGGGGACTCTGATAAATAAAGCCTGTAGACAAAGTGCCCAGCTGTACTTTAAGATGAAAACAGGATGTTGGTTGTATTGCTGCAGGACTGCTGTATAAATCAAAGGATATGCTGTTATTGCTGTTTGAGGAAGCTGCACTCCCTTGGAGTGGTTCTGTATATAAAAGAATGGTAATTGCTGTGCTTATCAAGGACTGGCAGTTCTCCTTTTCCAATTGTGACCTGGTGAATCCACCTCAAGCTCATGACTTAAAGCCTTGCCAGTTATTTTAATCCGCTATTCAATAGAACAAACAGAATGAGGTTATTTTTACCTCTTTATGATTGCTTAGAACAAGTGGAAAACCCTTTCACTATATTTAAGTCAAAGGTGATTTTGCTGAGGAGGATGTGAAGTATTTAAGTATTTCCCCCCTGTTAAACCTGTTGGTTCAAGCTGTGTCCAGTTAGTCATGGCATCTGGAAATGGCCAGGTGGCTTTTTCCCTGTGCCAGTGTCCTTGCTGTTTTTTGGGTTTTTTTGCATTCACTTGTAGCCTCTTTAAATTTTTGTTTGATAGCCTAAGCCATTTTTGCTTTTTTCTCATATTGTCTTTTAAAGGACTTCTTTGCTCTGTTTGTACGGTTCTACTGTTTCTGAATGCCAGCTAGAATGATGTTGCCTTTGCTTTTAAGTTTAATAGTTTTTATGCTTCCAAGCACTAGATGCACTTATACTTTCCCTCCTCAGGAAGAAGGTATGCCAAAATACTTTTCTGCTTTTGATTTCTACCCGTTTATTTTTTGTCTTCAGGGAAATCATAGAATTATTTAGCTTGGAAGCAACCTTTGCAGATCATCTATTCCAATCTGTGGTAGATCTGTGGTGCCCTGTAGAATGGCCTAGATTGTTATTTAGGAAATATTAGTAAGTTTTTCTTATGCAGAAACAGTTTACACTAATTAGTAGAGTGTTGTCATCCTCTTAGCATTTGTACTCAAGTGCAGAGTTAGCCTCCTTGCAGTGAGAATCCTGAGCATGAATCAGATGGGGAACCATGCTGCTGATGGAAGCAGAGGACAGAGAAAGAAAGGGAAAAGGCAGCAAAGGTGAGTCAGGTGTGCAGTGCTCTAAGGGAAAGTAGATATAATTCACTCCTTAAAGAATACTGACCCAGCATAGACTTAATATTGTTTTAATATCAAAGGTGCTTTTTACTGAAGAAACATAATTTCATCTTTCAAATGCATAGTTTCCATAGAGTCTGATGCTCATAATGACTGTTCCATTAAGTACTATCACTTATCTACATTTCACTGAAGGTCTGTGAGGGAAGGATATTGCAGGAACTCTGTAGGCAGCTGTGTTTAGGATCTTGATACCTATTGGTATCTTGTTTTCATAATTCCTGATTCCTTATGGTACCCACTTCTCAGTATTTTTTTAAATTAAAAATGTTGATAAAATAACTTTGTATTTAAAACTAGGATTTGACTGTATTCTAATAACAAGTAATGATGTGTTTTTAAAGAAGTAAGGCCTCTATAATCTACTTCTTTCTGCTTTTTCAGACGGGAGGCAGAAGTCTCAAAATCTTAAATACGTCTCATTTCTTTACTAAGCAGCTGTAGAAATTAATCAGGTGTGAAGTCTTTTTTTGAAACCCAAGGTGTTTCTGTAGTATTGATCAAGTTATATTGGGTGTATTTGGGAGGATATGATATACCATGTAGAGATAAAAACTTCTGTGAAGGGGAACCTTTTCTGGGGCCAGAAACTAATTTCTGAAAACATATTTGTCAGTTATCAGATGTCCTGGTGTCTGTAGCAGTGCTTTATTAAATAAGGATAATGTTTTAGGTTATTAAAGATAAACTTCAAATTCTACTTGTTCATATAAATATGTGGTTCTTTAACAGGCCAGAAGCATGGTTATCAGGAGACATGCTGTGGAATTACCCTGGTGTGACCTTGTAACTGATGGATTTGAAAAGCATTAAGCATTATTTGAACTGGTTCAGTACTCTGAAGGCCTCTTAATTGTACTGCCAGTATTCTTTTTCTTAAAACTTGTAATGAAGGGGGATGTAGTCTGGACTGCTTGTTTTGGTTACACACTCACGCAGGCAGCTCTTACACTGCACTTGTATTGTACCTTAGAGTAATTGTGATTTATTTGCTTGTTTGGTTTATTTTAATTTTGAGCAAGTTCTATGACTTTTCATCTAAAAAGCAAATAGCTGTTGCTTTTGATTAGTAACTTAAACCTTGGCAAGTACGTAAATTCCTCAGCAGGGCACTGGTTTTGAAGAGCCCCTTATGTTCCAGGGGAAAACTTTTGAACAGATTGCTTCAGAACATGTGATTTTTATTTTTTAAATTTTTTTTCCTGCTTCTGTACTACATTATCTGCACTGATTTACTCCTTTCCTCCAGGAAACACATTTGCATTAAAGATCCGGTCCTCTGTTTATTTAGTTCCTGCTGCTTATTGCTTCCATGGGGTCCTCTTTGACCTTACAATTAACAGAAAAATAACTGATATCCTGGGAATTATATGAAGAAGAAATTAAATACAAGGAGCTGATGAATTCTGATGGATTCTTTCACTGATCTAAATTCTCTTTTGACATGCTAAGATACTCAGTAGTAAAAATAAAGAAAAAGATTTTTAAAAAACCATAAGGAGAATGTTTTTCATAGAACCTCTGATGCTTCACTTAATGCTTTAAACTACAGGAGTCAGGCATATCACTGGTTCCTATTGTTAATGTTGGCTTTGTAATCAGAAAATGTCAGTATTTTCTGGATGATACTCTAACCTGGCCTGAATCAATTCTTATTGATCTGAGCTGTTTTGACTGACTGACTTGTAAGTAGAATAGTTGCATTGCACCATAACATGTCACAGTCCCAGCTGAGACACCCCAAGTTCTCTTTTCATTTGGTCAGCAGATGTAAGGACTCCTGCTGCAGTTAGAGCAATACTGGAATAATAGTAAGTATAAGAGATCATTCATTCTTTTAAGCTTAATTATATATACAGCAAATTCAGTGCAATAACAGTGAGGGTTCTCCTTTGTTGGTTTATTTAAATTGTATTATGTTATTATAATTTTGTTGGAAATAAGCTAGACTGATGAGAGATAAAGCTGTCATAGCAAAGAATTGAAAGGCTTGACCCCAGTGTTGTCTGCTTAATGCCACTTTAAATGTCTAGGCTTCCTAATTTAGTCTGATTTGAACATAACAGTGTCATGTTTGGAGACACAGGATGCCAAGAAAGGAAGCAGAGGATTTACATCCCTTGAGCTTCCCTAAGTGGGAGTTTCAGATTTGAATTAAATAAAATAATGAGATTTTAAATGATAAAAGAAGGTGGGGTACCAAGGCCTGCAGCTGAATGCCCTGGCAGCTAAGCTGGTATGTACTTTTGCCAAAATGGGAAGGGATGATTGCATTTTGTCTTATTATTCAGAAAAAAAAATAAATAAAATGAACAGGAGTGGACAACCTGAAACAGCAGTTTCATCCCTCCAGTGGAGAAGATAAGAACCTGGCAGTTTTAAGTTTATGATTGGACTTCATGGTTTTAAGGGTCTTCTCCAACCTAAGTTATTTTATTCTTCTGTTGTTTCCTTCACCCAGTTACTCAGCTTCATCACTTAACATCAATGGTGATAAAGTTATGCAGTCATGTAATTGTAGAAAGATAGAGAGAAATGACAGCTTGGCCTAGCTGTAGAATTTTTCTTGCAATTTTCTTAGCAGTTTTTGTCATTGTTACTGTTTTTTGCTTTTGACAGTCTCCTGATATCCTTCTTAGCCACCTTTGACCAGAAAGCTAATGGCATAGAATATTTTTAAAGGCTGTTGGGTCATATTTGCAGTCTGAAACAGTGTTTCACACACTCTGCAATGTTTCCATGGCAGAGGTATCCTCCATTAAACCCTGTTTCACATCAGCAAATATGCAGAAAATGGAATTGTGAGAATATAAATGATGGTGAGCTTGAGAAACCATGCAACCTTAGGCACAGAAATAGTGCACTGGTGTGAAGTGTTTGAAGAACATCAATTTTTTATCCAGGTTAGCGTTTGGTTTTTTTTGGTTTAGCAAAGAGATCCAGCCAGGCTGCTGGTGAGTATTTAGAAGGTGTGGTCTGGTGATTTGCATCCTGATTAGCAGTGGCACCCAGTGAGGTTGTGTAGCCAATGGCTGGTCCTTAGATCGAGAACAGGGTGAGAGGCTGGTGGACCAGCCTGAGAATCACTCAGTTTCCTCTGTCTTTTCCTACTGTAGCTCCTAATCTGACAGGTGAATTCTGGTGTCTCTTAGCAGCAGGTCATGCTTTGATTTGAGGCTCTTTAACTAAATCAAGTGACAAAGCTGTATCCTATTTTCTGCTCCCTATCAATATGTCTGATTCAGTACTAGACCACCTTTGTCCAAATGTCATTTGTGTCTGTCCCAGAACTTTGAACACAGAACCACTTATGTATTATGGTAGTGGCAGTAACATGATTGCATCAATTTTCCATCCACCATCACTCCTTGGTTGTACTGAAACTGTTAAAGAAGTGGTCATGACTTTGGGGTAGAAACTGGGACAGGATTGTCAAAGTGTGATGGGGCGGCTGCATCATGGGTTTTGGACTCCTCCTGGGAGGATTATGATGATAAAGGTCAGCTGTCTTAAGTTTTTAATTTGGCAGAATCATAAGATGGTTTCACTGAACATTACAAAGCTGG
The DNA here is from genome assembly GCF_027579445.1 of Ammospiza nelsoni. Taxonomy (NCBI): domain Eukaryota; kingdom Metazoa; phylum Chordata; class Aves; order Passeriformes; family Passerellidae; genus Ammospiza; species Ammospiza nelsoni. The sequence goes on from NC_080639.1 coordinate 22,031,001, forward strand.
CTTTGCATGTGTGGTTAGCTTATGCTGTAAAGAATGCCGTACAGATAGATATTTTTGTCTCTTCTGGATTATTTTTCTTTTTTTCTATCATGTAGTACTTGGTTGTTCATTTAAAAGAAAATATTTGTGTTCTAAAAACAAATGACACACACACAGCTGTGTAGCCAAGTGACCCAGAGAAAATGAGTTCCCATGATCCATGTGAATGTGCAAGTGATGGGGACCAGAACTTGTTCTTTGTCCAGTAGTTCAGTTGTGCCTGGCCTCAAGGGAGCATGGAGCCCTGCTCCTCATCCTGCTAACTTTCCATGGGAATGTAAGAATGTGCCTCACAGTGCTAGCTAGGAATAGTTGTGTGTAGGGTTTGTTCGGCTTTTTAAAATTTCTTCTATCTAAAGTCTTGTGGGTTATGCAGAAATTTGGACTAAATATTGATTTAGGAAGAGTTAAATTGTGTGATACTGCAGTTTTTAAGAACTGGACATAAATGTTTGGCATTGCAGTGACAAGAGCTATACAGCCATTTATTTTCTGTCCTTTATGTTCTTGAACAAATACTTCTGTTCAAGGATAGTTGAAAATGGAATGGAAGTATTTAGTCATCTGCATAAATAAATAACTTTGAAGTTCTGAGATACACAAGATGTGAAAACATAGATCATATTAGTTTGTTTTTTTTGTTCCACATTGGGTGAGCCAGGACTAGGATTGGTAGAATCCTTTCTTTGGTATTTGATTTTATGAGTCAAAATTTGGCTATTTGTTTTTTATTTTTTCCCTTGGTGGGATTGTATGTGTGTGTGACCTGTTATCTAGATCTGAAAATTCTGTAATGGCACATCAGAGACCAAAGGCTATTCCAGTTACTAATGTCCAATTTGGAAAGCTTAATGCATTGGCTAGTTTCTGCTGTCCAGAAACATTATTCCAAAGCTATGAAAAATATGTACAAATTAACTATGAGCACTAATGTGCCTTAAATAAGGAAAAGCAGAAGAAAACATAATCAAACAAAAGACATGCTGGTTACTTCCATATGTCTTCTAAGACACAGCTTCCTCAAAGTTCATACTTTTAAGGATATGGCCTTGATGAACAATGTACCTACTTCCCAAATTTGTCCACTTTCATTTAGCTGTATTAATCATGGTATAAGTGTCAGTAGGGGGGCACAGAGTAGTCTGTTGGAAGCATATTAGATTGCATCTGGTGTGTCTATTTTTTGCTTAAATAGTTACTTTATTTGGAGTTGATGAAGTTTGCTTCCATTAGTTGCATTCAGCACATGACCTTGCAGTGTTATATGTAAACAGCATCATAGTTGATGTAGAACTGATGAACTGGGAAGTTATTGTATGAAGTGTTGAAGTACAGTTACTCAGTGTCTGCACACCAACAATTCAACAGAAACCCTTGCTCTCCCATTCCAAGCAAGGAAATAATAACAGACAAATCTTGATAGTAGTAAGAATTTTCCCTTGAGTTTTGTGGTTGGCTGGTTGTTTGTTTTGTTTTTTTGGTGTATTTTGTTTTGTTTTGGGTTTGGTTTTTTTTTGAAAAGGAGGTGCCTTAATTGCTTTTGTATTAAATACATGATTTTTAAGCAATATTGACACCAGGCACTGATGTTTTGGTACCAAAATTAATTTATTTTTTCCAGGTCACTAACTTTTTAATTTAGTCTTTGTCAGGCAGAAACCCTTTATTAGCATGCAGAGTGCTTTAGTATGAGTCCGCAAAGTAGGCAAACGTGCTCAAATCAGATTTATATAGCTTTGGCAATCTGTACAATTACATAATCATCTGCCTTATCTAATGTTAAAGTTACAGCTATATTGGCATATTACTTTCCCCATATATTATTATTATGCTATCTAACAGCAAACTAATCTCCATATACAAACAGTTTTAAAAATACAGGGAGCAATCTCCTAGCAGAAAGAATCTCTTGGCAGTTGGAATAACTGCCAGTCCCCTCTTGAACTTCTGTCTGAGGTGAGAAAATTAAATCTTGCTATTTTTTTTAGAATTCTTGTTCTCTGGAATAAGAAAAATCATAGCAGATGAATTGGTGTTCTAATTTATATTATGGTGCAACTAAACAAAAATACAATATTTGTTTTTTTTTTTTTTTTTTTTGTTACAGATTGTACTTTCAAACTGAAAACCTAAATTGATCGAAGACTTCAGCAACCAAAATGGTTGTGCATAGTCATATAGTGTCTTTTAGTTCAGAATCTACTGAAATATCAAATTTATACCTTGAAGGGACTTTTTGTTTTAGAAAGTAGGAAGTAACTTGTGATCCTGGATGACCTCCAACTCTCCTTTGAAAATTGGTTAGTTCACTAAATGAACAGGAATAGCACTTTTTGCTAATGTTTCTGCTTTAACTCAAATGGCAGGGATTTGAAATTTGGGAGAGAAGAAGCCAACAAAGCAGATTAAATAGACATCTAAATTTAGCTTTGGAATACTACTGTAGTAAGTAATTTAGCTTGGATGAAATGAAGTCTGATTCTTTTATATATGAGAAGGAAAGTGCTTTAAAAGCATATGATAGCATTGAATGCTGTCTTAAGATTTTTTTCTTAAAATTAATACTGTCCTTCCTTTCAGAGAGAGATCTGTTTGAGATTTTGCCATCTCAGCCTTCATAAAAAGTCATGGTATGAAAAAAATTTTTCAGCTTTTGTGTGAAAATGCACATGCTTTGGAAACATTTTTTTCCTTGAATTGTTTCAGAATGAACTGACAAACCCAAAATAGGTATAAATTCCTAGCCTATCTTTACAATAGCATTCTTGTGTTGATACTCTTAAATACCATTTTATTAATATATTAAATACCTTGATCTTTCTGAAGTAAGTGCCTCTTTTGCCTCTTTTATGATGTGATTTATATTCTAGGGATATTTGTTGCTGTAAAATACATCGTTTGAAGAAAAACTACAGAACCGCTTCTGTTTTATACAGATGGGATTAGATATGCTCTGATTTGTCTGGAAAAGAATTGACAGCCAAGTAGTTTCAAAATACAGCCTGCTTGCAGTGCCACCCTGTGGCTTTCTTTTTCATGGTTTCTATTAAAGTAGCCGGTTTCTGTTGCCTCATCCCCAGCGGGAAGGTTACTTGTGAACTTATAAAATGTCTGTGCTCCTGGCTGCAGACCTGTCTAACCAGGATAGTACAGCACTTTTTGTGGCCTATCTTTAGCATTATTTGTCCTTGCTGAAACCTGCTTAGATTAAGAACCAGAAAGAGAATTTCTGAGCAATACCAGTTCATTCACCTCCTGGATCAAATCACTAAGCAATGCCTGGTTTGGTCATTGGAAAGGAAAGATCACTCTGGAGCTGGAAACAAATGTGTCACTTCTCAGCAGTAACTTGAAGGACTATGATAATTGGTCTCATTCAGTTCCAGCAATGCTACATATGCAAATATTTTATTTCCAGGTAGTTAGTTTTCTAGGCAGATGGTTTAACTTTAAAATTAGGTTGTCTAGGTAGACACAACACTGCTTATGGAAGTAGTTGATTTTATTTTGTATTCAAGACGTCTGCATTTTTGTTGACTTAAACTGAAGGATGTCGGGGAGACTTTGTTTTTAAAAGCAGCATTATGCTTTGAAGTAGTAGTGCTTTGCCTTGCACCATTTTACAGAGTTGCTCAAATCTTGGTGGGATAAGTACTTGGATGTTTAAGACTGGTTTTCATATATAGAAAGTAATATGATGTGGAAGATACTTCACAACAAGCAAGCACATAGGAAGTAACTTTTCAGCACTGCACCTGCTTGGCTTATCTTGGAGAGGAAAAGCTTACTTTCTTCACAGCCAGTTTAGGTTTAGTAACATCTCTGAATGAAAGGCAGGGTTTTACCTGTCTGTATTTTCTTACTGTTATTCTGGCAGGGGACAGCAGGACAGCCCTTCAGCCAGGTGGGAGCAGTAACATCCCTGTCAGCGTGGCCTCGGTAGCATTCCCTGGGCTTATGGCCACTGCCCGCCACCTCTCCCCCACACCCCAAAGGCTGGCCTGCCACTCCCTACCATTTGGATATGTATTGGAGTCAGTGCTCTCAGTGTTGTGAAAGTTTTTGTTGTAGCACTTTGACCATGCTTTCAGTGTTTTCTCGCTGCAGAAGTGTTTGTTT